>NW_006263491.1:49199-56846 GCF_000469605.1 Apis dorsata
ATATTAATATACATATCGTAAATGATTCGAATCTCGTCAGCCGTTCGATCCCATCGCTATTCGCAATTACACGGAATTACAATATCAGCCAAGTTTCCACGGGTAGCGCAGATACGTATATTCCCACGCGGAGCACGCATACGTTCGCATTAACGAGGCTTCTTGGATGCAACTACGTGTGTACCGATCGACGAGGACGAAAGGGGACACCGAGCGTGTCCCCTTGGGATGCATTATACATGTACAAGGCCGTCTACAGGCCGCCCTCTGGCGTGGCGAATGGGCAAAAGGGACTTGGCCGGCGCGAGACAGGCCGATTGATAAATAATATTATTTCCTGTTAGCCCCTACCAGTCGATCGATTATCCGTAATTTTCACGTATCTTCGAGGGAATCGCAATTTGCCCCATCATTTTGGCATCGTGTTTTGGTATACGTTTCTCATCCTATTTACCACCCGCCGCCTTACACACATATCCTTCCATTACGTATCCGTTGTACAAGCAGGCCAACTGAGGCCCCTGGTAATGGTTTCAATTTTCTATCAAAGCGCGTGCTTAACGCTGTCCACGATTTGTTATCGCGTGATTTATTCGAGGGTATATATATATATATATGTATTATTTTTAACGGACGTTTGTCGTGGTTTACTTAACTCGGTTGTTAAGAAGGATTTTGAACGGTTGAAGAATGTTTAACTTAAAATCGAGAAAGAGGTTCGTCAATCGTGTATTGATTTGTTTTTTCGAAGGAATAAATAATGCTAGGATAAATGTAATGTTAGGATGGTAGTTAATGGTCCCGTGGCGCTAGTATCGCATCGCCAGTCATATAAATATTTATAATTTTCAAATATATTGGAGAATTATAATTTGATATAAATTTTAAATCAACATCTATTTATACCGATTCTTTTACTCTTATTCAAATAAATTAATATAAATTTTAAATCGACATTTTCTGTTTTTAGATAAATATAAAATGTTAGGAATAGTAGTTAATAGTCTCGTGGCGCTAGTATCGTATCACCAATTATATAGGCAACGCGTAGATAGTGGATTCTTTAACTCATATTTAAATATATTGGAAAATTATAAATTGATATAAATTTTAAATCGACATCTATTTTTAGATAAATATAAAATGTTAGGAATAATAGTTAATAGTCTCGTGGCGCTAGTGTCGCATCACCAATTATATAATAGGTAACGCATAGGCAATCGATTCTCTTACTTTTATTCAAATATTTTGGACAATTATAAATTAATATAAATTTTAAATCGATATTTTTCGTTTTTCGATAAATGTAAAATGTTAGGAATAGTAGTTAATAGTCTCGTGGCGCTAGTGTCGCATTACCAATTATATAGGCAATGCGTAAACAATTGATTCTTTTACTTTTATTCAAATATATTAAAAATTAAAAATTATAATTATTTTTCCAATATATATTGGAAAATTATAAACTGATATAAATTTCAAGTCGACATTTTTCGTTTTTGGATAAATGTAAAATGTTAGAAATAATTAATAGTCTCGTGGCGCTAGTGTCGAATCACTAATCGTTGAATAAGCAATCGAAAAATTAATAAACATTAATGTATATATCTTTCCACGATAAAGAAAAATATATTGAATTTGCTTGCAAAACGATCGGTGAAATAATTTTTAAATCGAAATTTTCGCAAGGAAAATCCACACGATTTCCATAATCACGTTTGCAACTGGGAATTCGAAACAAAGATTCCGGTCCAAAAGATTCATAAAGACAGAAATTCGTAAAGTGTACGTGCATTTGCCCATTTACAAATCTTAGTTTGTAACGCAAATTATCACCGGAATATTCTATCCTGACAACGCACATCTATACACGTACACCAAGCTCCCTTCACCCGTGTTGCATCGATAACAGTGTTTGCGTTTGTGTTCAAAGCGAGTAAAATTGGAAAGCGTGTAACTACACGAAACAATGCACCCTCCACCCCCCTCCCCTTCCCGTAAATATTCTCAATAATGTTACACGGAATTCTCTTCGGGTGGCCCCGATTCAGGATTTTACACGGAATCGAATTATTTCCCGAGTTACAATTGAAATCGTAGTCGATCGCCGGGTCGCACAATGCAGATATCATCGCCACAGGACAATTTCACGCACGAATCCATGAATCGAAGCTTCCCTTCCTGTTCCACGAGATAAAAATCGGCCACGATTTTGCGCGCGAAACATCGTTTTCGAATACGATAAACAAAAATATTTTTCTACAAATTTTTTCCTTTCTATTCGTATTAATTTCAGTCGTGGAGTCTTGAAAGGATCGAAAAAATAATAAAATAGTAAATACATCGATTGTATCTTGAGTTATACTCCTATAATTGGAACAACAATTTTCGTTCGGTTACTTGAAATATATACCCTATTCCTATTATCAACAAGAAGAAAGTGTATACCTTCTTCGCGTTAATAAAAGGAAGAGACGTTGCGCGTCCTCTGTGAGAGGAGGCAGAAGGTTGAAACTGAGGTGGTGGGGGAACATCTTTCCATTGTGTGTACACAAGGCATAGGTGCAGCTATGTTTGTCCAGCGATGGATGGAGCTGAAAGCGGGGCTAGGGTTTCCTAGCGCGTAATGGCGAGTGTATCGTTCACCGATTACGGGCGGAAAAGAGAGAACATCGTCAGCCCCTTCAGCCTGGGTAAACAACGCGCGTATGTACACTTACGCGTAACGAGGTCGAGGATGAGGTCGTTCAGAAAGTGGTGTATTCCATTAATGGCGCTGCAAAGACCATACCCTCACATCTTAACTCCCCCACTCCTCCTCCAGCATCGAGAAAAAGTTTGGCCAATCTTTCCCTTTTCGTGCGATAAAACGAACTTTTATTTCTTTTCCTTGAAAATCGGATCGTTCGTCGAATTCGAAACGAAAGATCATGAAGCGAAATTTCGAAAATGGCGTATTGGAAATCTGGAATTTTATTATTATTTAAACGTTCACGTCGATGACGTTTTTTGCATAATTAAATCACCAGAGTGATCGCCAGGGTGGACGAAGTAGTCGTAACAGGATGTACAAACTATATATACAGCGATATACGAGGGCGGCCATGCCGAAAATTACATCCTCGTATTATCAACGCATAAGTGAAAATACACGTTGCGCTGCGTAGCTTGCAAAATTACTTTCGAAATCCGTTTATCCCAATCCGAATCTCGTCGTTTTCGCTCCTCGACGCGGAAAGAATAACTTTCCTCGCGTCCATTCTCGACGTCTGCTCGAGGAAAACACGAGAAGATAACGAGGAATTATCGAGCAAGCGGCAACAAAACTGTCATTCACCGATTAAACAGATTTCGAGATGTTACAATTATTGCTATGTTCTCATATAATAATTAAACCTTTGTTCAATTCTAATTAAATATTGTTCCATTCTAATTAATTCTCAACATAGGTTAGGTTAGAGATCCTAAAATTGGGGGTCCGTCTCGAACGAATGAAAAAGAAACGATCCAAAGAATATACGATTTCGAGAAGATGGAATCGTGTGTGGAGAGAAAAAAAAAGAAAAAAGAAAAAAACGATTCATAATGCTTTTCAGGAAAAAGGAGCAAACGAATTGACCAGGATTGGCTCTGGTATAATTCGATAATTCGATCGTGTGCAACGCTTCGTTGTTAAATTAGTACACGGAGTGAGAGAGAGAGAGGAAGAGAAGAGAGAGGGGGGGTGAAAGAACGGAACATTTCGCCGGGACAGCATTAGCCAGGCGAATAATTTAACAGATCTCTGACGGAATTAGCATTCGCGCTGGCGATCGTATTAATCCGACATCGATTCAACGAGGACGCGCGCATCCTCTCTATTGAGATATCTGTATTACCTTCGTCGCTTTCGTGGGAAAGCGTTTATCTGGGCCGTGCAGGGATTACCGGTTGAATTATTACAGAAAATTAGAAACGCGTTATTCCGTAAATCGTGTAACTCGTTGTTATATTTTCCTCGATCCTTTCGTTGCTAGATGAATATTTTGATAGGGGAGAGTGAAATCGGTTCGGGAACTGGATATCACGTTATGAACGCGTAGAATCGCGTAGAAGATTGCTCGTGGATGGATTAGTAACGTTTGGTGATTATTATGGTAATTTTTGTGATATCGAATTTTTTTTACGAGAAAAAGAAATGTGTTCAATTTTGTAAATTTTATGAGTATTTATATATAAATTTTTTTATAAATTTTTTATTATAAAAAATTTATCATTATAAATTATATTAAATTATTATTATAAATTTTAGTAAGTATTATTATTGAGAATTTGAGATCGTTGTATATATATAAAAATATCATTGGGATGAGGGGGGAGAGAAATCTAAACTAATCCAAGAGAATTAAGGTATAAATAATTCTGAATCTTATTTTTCGATGGACAAGATACTGATATAAATTTCTGATTAAATTTCTCAAATCAAATTTTAAAATTTGAGAAGAAATTTTAAAGGTCTCGTTAAGAATTCGATTAAACATGCAAGACGTGTCTGTTCCATTACGATTCGTTGCCCAACATGGCGTTAAAAATAAAATACGCGAATCTTCTGATAGTTTTTTTTTATTGTTAAAAGAAAGACAACGACGAATCTAATCCGTTTATAAAAAAAAAAATGCGTGTTAAATTCGTTCAATCTAACTTTGAAAACATTCATAAAAAATAGAATTATTTAAAAGAACCTGCTTTCAGGATAAAAAAAAAAAATTCAGTTTAGAAACAAAAGTATTTTATTATTTATAAGAATTTTAAAAGTTTTATCTGTAAAAATCTCTTTAAAAAAAATAAAAAGACATTTCTGTCCAAAAACTCTCTTTCTATTCTAATTTAATCCAATACTTTATTGCTCATAACAATTTTAAAAGATAAAATTCAATCGAACTTTGGTCAATATCACATTCAATAAACCTCAAAAATTCCTTTAAACTTTAACCTAACCTAACATTTCACTCTTCATAACAATTTTAAAAGAAGAAATTCGAATTTTGTCCAATATCACATCGATAAACCTCAAAAATCCCTTTAAACACTAAGATCTCTCAAAATCTCTACTTCCAAAATCGAAATCTAACCTAACCTAACATTTTACTATTTATAAAAATTTAAGAAAAAAAAGAAAGAAAACTCTCCAAATCTCTATTTTCAAAATCAAAAATTTCATCTGTCGTTCGCATTATTGTGTCGCAGATTCGAGAGACGAAATACGCGTGACAACTTTCCATTGTCAACAACAGGAAGAGGAATTTAGAATTCGTTCGAAGGGGCTTTGAATAATTCGGGATGGAGCAGGTGTTAACGACGCGCCGTGTTTAGCGCAGTGCCATATTTTCACCGCTTATCCTCGCCTGTGCCTCGGGCTGGAAAAAAAGAGACAGAGAGAGAGAGAGAGAGAGGGAGCCTTCCTATTCTCGAGCAAGCCCAAACACGCGTGTCCTGCGTGCGCACACCGTAATAAATACGTCCGAGGAACGCTATTGGGGTACACTTGGCCCTCGCTATAAGCGCGAGCGTAAACTTCGTTAACGAGAAACTAATTCTCCTCTCGGCGCACTACCGTAAGAAAGTTTCGTAATTTAGGGAGGGGAGGGGAGAGGGGGAAGGGGCCTAGCGAGGACAGTCGAAGGGAGGGGGGAAGGGTCTGAATTACGATGCGAATTAACACGCTACGGCTTCTCAAGGTCGGTAATGTAGTTTACGTGTGGTAGTTGCGTGTAAGGATGTTTCTTCGCCGAGGCTTCGAAACTCGGTTTCGGGAGTGGGGGATGCGCGGTAAATTTGAAAATTTGAATCGATGAATTCGGGTTTAACGATATATCTTCTCCCCTCTCGTTATGAGTAACTTTTTTTAATTTTTTAAAATACGTGCATAGTGTCTCTTATTCGTTATCATATTGTTGTTTTTTTCCTTTTAATAGCGAATATAATAATTTTAAAAATTATTATACGACACTGTGAAGATGTTTCCCCTATTTCGTAATAATTCGTAATAAATTCTGGCATTTTATTTATTATTAAGGAAAAGCTTATTTGTTACGCGAAATATCGAGATGTTTGTTGTATCGAACAAATGGCCGAATAATGAACGTATCAAACAATGTGTGCCTCCGTGTATAGCAGTTTTTTGCCAAAACTCTCACTCGGAACTCTGGTTTTGAACTTTTGCTAAAAAAAACCCTCCTTCCAAACTTTCGTTCGTCATCCACCCTTACAAACGAACATTTCCATTTATCATCAAACTTGCAGACGCAGATATCATACGTATTGGCATTTCTCGAATTATTCTTTCCTTTTTTTTTAATCCCATTTATATCCAATTCAATCTTAATCTGTTATTATAATTCATTCTCCAATTTCAAAAGGCGAATTTAAAAATTTACAATTTCCGTATAACAAAAATTTCTAAAAAAAAAAAAAAAATATCTTATGAAAAATATGAAATATATATATATGAAATTGTATTTCGAAAATAAATATAATCAAGTCTTCTCCAGAAGCCAAAGCTATATAAAATAAAATTAAACGAGTATAAATTTTTTTAAATCTTATAATAAAAAAAAAAACAGCATATTTCTTTTCCCATTATTTTTCTACATATTTACGCACATATATTTTTTTTTTTTTTTTCCTTTCACGAATAAATCAAACACCCTTCGGTGTCCCAGCATCGAGGGATAAAGAAGGGGGAAAAACGCGATTATCCAATATTCAAAAGGAGGGGGTGGGCACCGTTTGTTTGCCCCTTCGCTCTCGAGCTTCGTATTGACTGTTCGATTTAAGGATTATCGGACGGAGATCCCTCCCAGAGATACTATCCCATACAAGATGCGCACATACCCGCAGGAGCTGGACGTAAAGGCGAACCACACCGTCCTAATTGTGCACAGGGCGATCATGTTTCACAGTACACAGGGGTATTGGCTCTCGATGTCGCGCGGTTTCTCTGTACCGGTATGCGTGTAGGGGGAGGGGGGTGTTACCGAACCTGTGTGCACCATTAAGAGAAACGGAAGTCGAAATGAATTGGATTCGGTCGCCCCGCTTTTCCAAGACAAATTTTGTAATTACGCACAACGAGGAAATAAAGAAAAAATTTTAAATATATTCTTTATAATTATTATAACTATATTTTCATCGAATTTAAGGAATTTTTTTGGGTTGAATAAATAATTCATGAGATGAGTTCCATCCGAACAAACTTGGTACAATTAAAAGGAAGGGAATATATCGTAAAATAAGAAGAAGAAAAAGAAGATTTTCGTAATAAGGAGATCGTATTCAGAGATTACTTAATCTCCATCCCTTGCATATTTCGCATTGGACGAGATCGGTCGAAACTTCGACGAAGGAAAATGAAAAATAAAAAAAGGAGAAGAAAGAAAATAGAACTCTGTCCCATTTACGCTCTCGCCGTGAAAGGAAGCGAAACGGTTGCATCCATGCTAGAAATTTATGAAAGTGGATTTAACACCCCTTTAAACAAACTCCTATACCGATGATTCCAAGGTGGATAAAAATTTTTTCCTTCCCTCACTCCTTTTCTCAATTTCAAATAAGTCTATGGTATAACAGTAAAAAAAAAAAAATATATATATATATATATATATCGAA
>NW_006263491.1:56865-61822 GCF_000469605.1 Apis dorsata
CGAGGAAGAACAAATACAGAATGTTTTTTGCGTGTTGTTTGTTCGTTACGGTTGGAGCCAGGAGAGATTCTTGACATTTCTTTATTAAAAAACAACACGCCAAGTTGCATATAACTTTCATCGAAGGGGGAGGTGGTGGGAGGCTGGGGTGGGGACAGAGGCTGAGGATGGGGAAAGGGTTAGGTTGCAGAGTTGATGAATTTTGCACGGCGGAGGAGGCACGTATAAATTGCTCTTATTGCTTCCATAAATTTCCTTTGTATAAGAGAGAATGAGACGCGCGCTCATCAAGTTTCGACTAAATTCATGGAAATTGCGAGCTTGGCGAGAGAGGGAGAGAGAGAGAGAGAGAGAGGAGGGGGAGCTCCTTAGGAGTTTCGCGTTGGCTCGTTGAAAAACGAATAGCTGAGCGAATGGCGTTTATTACTCGCATTTCTGCGAGTCATTATCTCTTGAGAAATATATAGGAACGTGGAGAAAGAAAAGAAGGTCGTTTAACGATTAATTATCATCCCCCACGGAAGAGGGTTTGAAGAACGGTCGGATGTGAAACTGATCGACTTGTAAATTTTTTCAATTTCATTGGTCAGGTACACGATTGATATTCCATCCTCTAGAGATAAAAACGATGATTTATAATCGTATCATATTATGCATCTACTGATTGGTTCTAAAATAAAGGTTACTTTTAAATATCCATATAGCAGGGATAGAGATTTTACTTAATTAAAAATAAAAATTTTAAAAAAAGTATATAAAAAAATTAATTTCTTGAAATATTTTTCGAAATATTTTTAGCAATTAAACAAATTGAATTTTCATATTTAGACTATCACGTGACGATCACGTGATATGCATATAGCAACATGGACGTCATTTACACCTAACCTCACTTTTTCCTTTCTTTAAACCAGTAAGATATATCGTTATTATTACAACGAAATAATTAATAAATCAATTTTACCGATTAGATTCCACGTGTTACTCTATTTCAATAATAATTCTTTCGCAAAGGCAACTATAATTTTATCTACACTTTATTTACACTATCGATTAACGACACTTTTATCGACTTCGTTTCGATAAAAACGCAGCGAAAATAAATAGACTCAATTCAACCATAAACAGATCGATTTCAACTTCCAAATAACCTCAGAAGCTCGTTGATCTGAAAAAAAAAAGGAGGCGAGAAAACGACAAGAATTCGCAGCTCCGAGGAACGCTTGGTTAACTTCGACGCGAGAGTGGAAGAGGAGGGGGTAGTCAGGGGCGAAGCGCGAAGACTCGGTGCCACGCTCGAAGCCAATTCTTGCTTGTTTCCATCCGCGAAACTTTTAATTCGAGAGCGCGAGATCCCTAACGAGATCGTAAGGGGGTGGGGCGAGTACGACAGTACGCAGTACAGATGAGATCGCTTCGTTACTGTCGGACAGCGACAGGCGAAATAAAAAATGCCGAAGTAACGAGGGAAGCGTTCATATAATCGTCCGGCTAGTTGACTGAAAAGCAACCGCACGGCTCCTCGTTTAATTGCTCGCGCTTTTCCACCCCCCTCCGGCTTTTCCCCGTGAAAAACTGCAGAACTTGTGCCTGGCCCGTGAAAGGGGAGGGGGGGTTGGGTACATCGGCGCAGAGTATTTTATACGATCCCCGCTCCAAAGGATCCCAGCCTCCCCCCTCTCCTCCCCTCCCCACGACCTCATTCATTATATCGCGGCAGGAATTTTTCGACCTACAAATCTTCCTGCCTCGAAATTTTTAACTACCGACGTTGCTTGCTGTCTCGTCGGCCACCGGTCACCGGTGAAACTTTCTAATTACGTTTCGTTTCCGTCGCACTCGTGATTTTGACGTGGCTCGGCTAGGCTTTATGCGCGAACGTATCTGCGAAAGCAGCGCCATTTATCTGCTAAATGTACGGAGAGAATGTTTTGGAACGAAAGTAAATCGATCTTTGCATCGAAATTGGCTTGTGAATCACGTAGGTTATAGGTTATAGGTGTACTACGTGTGAAGAAATAGAAAAGTGTTTTGCAATGTAACAGGTATGTTTTCATTGATGCATCCTTTAGTAGTAATTTTCTATACTTAACCTAAATTATTTGATTAATATATAAATGTAAGAGGATTGGAAAGATTAAGAAACTATTTTTGTTTGATCTTTATATTGAAATGTTTTGTGAATCACATAGTCCATAAGTTACAAGTATACTAAGTATCTAAGTGAAGAAATAGAAAAGTGTTTTGCAATGTAACAGGTGTGTTTTCATTGATGCGTCCTCTAGTAGTAATTTTCTATACTTAACCTAAATTATTTGATTAATATATAAATGTAAGAGGATTGGAAAGATTAAGAAACTATTTTTGTTTGATCTTTATATTGAAATGTTTTGTGAATCACATAGTCCATAAGTTATAGGTATACTAAGTATCTAGGTGTGAAGAAATAGAGAAGTGTTTTGCAATGTAACAGGTGTTTTCGTTGATGCCCTCTAGTAGTAATTTTCTGTACCTAACCTATAAATTATTTAGGATCTTTGCTCAATTTTTCTATTGAAATGCTTTATATAATCTATAGATTATAGGTTAAGCCTAGATATTTAATACCTAAGTGTGAAGAAATAGATAAGTGTTTTGCAATGTATAAATGTAAGAGGGTTGGAAAGATTAGGAAATGATTTTTGTTTGATCTTTATATTGAAATGTTTTGTGAATCACATAATCCATAAATTATAGGTGTACTAAATATCTAGGTGTGAAGAAATAAAGGAATGTTTTGCAATAAGATGTATTTTCGTTGATGCCCTCTAATAGTAATTTTTTATACCTAACTTATAAGTTACTTGATTAATATAAATGTAAGAGATTGGAAAGATTAAGAAACTATCTTTGTATTGAACTATTTTGTTTAATCTATAGGTTATAGATTACAGACATATTAGGTATTTAGATGTGAAGAAATAGAAAAGTGTTTTGCAATGTAACAGGTATTTTTATCTTCTATTATACGATTTCAAATTAAAATTGAATTTTTGTATATTTTCGTTGATGTATCGTTTGATCCTTCACTCTCTAGTAGTAATTTTACATATATACCTAGCCTATACCTAACCTATAAGTTTAGGGTATGCTCGATCTTTCTATTGAATCACATAATCTATAGATTATAAGTTAAGCCTAGGTATCTAAGTACCTAAGTGTGAAGAAATAGAAAAGTATTTTGTAATACAACAGGTATGTTTTCGTTAATATATCATTTAATGCGCTCTCTAGTAGTAATTTTCTATACCTAACCTATAAATTACTTAGGACACAATCTTTGCTCATTCTTTCTATTGAAATGTCTTGTAAATCACGTAATCTATAGATTATAGATTAAGCTTAAATATCTAGATATCTAAGTCTGAAGAAATAAAAAAGTGTTTTGCAATGTAACAGATGTGTTTTCGTTGATGCGCCCTCTAGTAGTAATTTTTGTATACCTAACCTATAAACTATTTGATATATAAATGTATAATATATAAATATAAGAGAATCGAGAAGATTAGAAAACGATTTTTATATTGAAATCTCTTGTGAATCACATGATCTATAGATTAAGTGAGGAAATAGAGAAGTATTTTGCAATATATCCAAGTATAAGTTATCTGATTAATGTAAAACACATGCACGAAAGTTTCCTTTTAATTAATATTTAATATTAATATTAATATTTTAAATTTAAATAATAAGATAATTTAAATAAATGGACATTGTTTCTTTTCTTTGTAGTTACAATATTGAATCTCTTAAAATTTTTGAAATACAGTAATTTACAATTTTTCGTTCTTTGTAAAAATGAGAAAATATTCAAAAATTTCAAATTTCATATACATATCAATTTTCGATAATAAATAAATTTTGCATCAAACAAATTCACTACAAATTCAAGACGTATCGTTCCATCGTTAAGGAAAATTGGAAGAATCTCAATTTCACTTGAAACTTGAAATCTCAAGTCAAGCGAAATAACATATTTATATTGTTAGAATAGTATTCAATTTACCTCAATAGCAAACGACGTGAAGTCAAGGTAATCGAGAACATCATTCGAAACTTTATAGGATATCATATTTCAAGTTACCTTTCAAATTCGTCACATTTTTACAACATGCAACATATACAAATTCAATCCGCCAAAAATATCCACATTTTCAAAAAACATTGAAAAATACTTTATAGCCTTTTTTAATAATAATTTTCAAGTTCAAACGAATTTTCTTCCGAATCAAACATTTATTTATTTACTTCTTTTTCTAAATTCTGCATTTTTGGCAAAAATCCATCATTCAAACGGCTCGAGAGGAGCACTCCTTACTTTTAATCCATCGTAACGACACGAACGAGCAAACCATCCTCTCTACCATCGAACCAATCCGTTCCTTTCGCGAGTCCCACCGATCGAAATCGTCCTCCTCGAAAGGCGCATCATCGAACTCGTCAAAATCCACCCTCCACTCCACCTTCAACCCTTCCCAACCCCGATTCACCCCCAAAGAATCCGTGACGGAGTCAGCCAAGAACGGCCATTGTGAGCTGCCTGCCTGTCTGCCTGCCTGCCTGCCTGCCTGCCTGCCTGCCTGTCTGTCCGTCCGTCCGTCCGTCCGTCCGTCCGTCTGACGGTAGACAGAGCGACAGAAGTAAAAGTGCTTCTCCAGTGGTGCACCCCCAGCTGGGTTCATTAGTAAACTGAAGTACCGCGCGCTCTGCGCACTAAGGGTCTTTTGTGCGAGGGTGCGCCATTCGCGATAACTCTCTCCAGTCCCTTCCACTTTTCCCCTCCATTCTCGCCCCCTTTCCGTCCTCCTTCCACCGCCCCCTCGGCTCCATGCTTGCTCTCCGCTCTTCCAGCCCTCCTCTCACCTTCTTCGGCCAGGTATGCACGGGGAGGGGGAGGGTGTTAATACGCTACCCCGTG
>NW_006263491.1:61837-65781 GCF_000469605.1 Apis dorsata
GGTGTTGATATTATTATATTCCTGGAACATTCAATTTGACTGCTATTAAATTTCCAACTTACTTTTTCTATTTTTGTTACTTCCACTTAACATACATCTGCACTGCACTATATCGACACACGGTTTTCTTTCTGTAAAAATTTTAATCGAAGCTTTCGTACGTACAATTATTTTCTTTAATGTCTTTAATGGGATCGAGGAGTGTGAGAAGAAAGATGAGAAATTCGGGGAAATTTGGGGAGAGATTCGAAGAATTTTGGCCCACGGTGTATGCACGGGTCTTGAAAGTAAAGGGGGGTAAGGGGAGGGGTGGTGTGTCGCCGCGTGTTTTCACCCTGTGCTCCGCGGCGAATTTATCTACGAGTTGGACGTTTGAATGTCTGTCGGCAGAGAACAGCGGGAAATTTTGCTAGCTGCCTCCGATTTTACGGTGTACGAGCAGACTTAAAACCCTGGCGCAACGTTAAAGCGCCCCTCGAGCGAGCCGCCCGCCTTTGTAAGACGAGACACCGCGTTCTTCTCTCTTCTTCTCCTTCTTTTTTCTTCTCTTTTCTTTTTTTTCGTTTTTTTTTTTTTTTTTTGTTAGTTGGCTTTAACGCGCGTCAGAGTTAATTTCTAGCAGAACAGACGCGACGCTCGAGAGAGACGATTCCCCGTACGGGCCCGCTTTTCAAACGAATGCGTATTTTATCTCGCGTGTTGCGATAAGATATTTTGCAATTTGTTTAATTTATCTTAATTTCGAGCGATCGAAAATTTAGATACATTTTTTTCTTAATTTATCGATTGAATAATTCATCGTTGAAAAATTAATATTTAATTTACAAGTATCTTTGGGCTATCGATTGATAGTAATGCATAATGATATATAGAAAAAAGAAACGAAAAACCGCAAATACCTTTCGACTATGGAAGATCTAACATTGGAAATAATCCGAATTTTCGAGATTATTCGAATTTCCAGCTTCGCTCTGTCTTTGAGCTTTACAATCGTTGAATTATTTAATACTCGTTAACTGTAAATGGTACACGCACACATACATTTTTGCTCGCACAATCGTGTAAAATTTTCAAACGAGCGTTACAGACGATTTTCCCCTTATTTTAATCGTTGATCGATAGCTTTGAGGACGAGCAATTTTTTATCTTGCGCGCGAGAACTGTGCGACAAAAATGCTCGATGCCTGCCAACTTTGAATGGTCGATAATGAACGAGCGAATGGTTGGGGGGGGGGGGGAAGAAAAGGAAAAAAAGGCGCGAGACTCGTAGCTCGTTCAAAGTGTTATCACGCGCGATTTCGAATTAAAATCTTGTGTCACGATTTGAACACGTTAGATTACGCGTCGTGGTTCGAGCAAGAAAGAATCTTAGAAAAGTTTATCGTTCGTTGAAACGATGATGATGAGTTAGTTAGAAAGAAGAAAGAAATTTTGTTATAAATTTTAAAATTTTAAAGAGATAATTGTTGGAAATTAAGTTATCTTTGCCATTTTTGTTTTTTTTTATTTCTTGATAAATGAAATAATTGGAAAAAAAGAAAAAAAAAAGATTAAATTATAAGAGAGGGTTTAACGTACAAAAATTTAGATCGAGTCAAAAATTTATGGAAATAATCCATGAGATTAAAATAATATTAATTTCAAATTAATGACAAAATGATAAGAGGGAGAAAAATTATTAATACCAAATTAATATATAATTACACGTAGTAGAAAAATCCACTGATATCGCAAGTATTCATAAAACCGATAATCCTACGATCTAATTAATATCGATCGTAGCTAAACACAAGAAAAATGCGATTATTTTTCCGTCTTAAACCAATCCTCTTTCCCAACCGATATTAAATTTTCCAACCGAATTCCACGTATTTCACTCGTACAATAAATAAACATTACCTTTCGATGCTTATTTTTATTTTTTTTTAATTAATTTCATCATTTATATAACTCGTTTTACGCGAGCGAGCGAGAGAGAGAGAGAGAGCGAGAGAGAGAGAGAGAGAGAGAGAGAGGAGAGAAAAAAGGTTCACGCGAAAGGGAGGTCTGTTTTTGATTCGGGGAACATGGTGGAACAGCGGTGCAATCGGCGCGAAATTACGGTGGCACGCCGAGGATAATGGCCGTACAGTTGTTACGATAAAGCCGGACAATTAATAATTCCATAACGAGCCGCTTTTGAAACGGCGAAAAAGCTCGGAGGAAGGATTGGCCGGGCGCGAATTAGCGCGTGCACAATCATGTGTATACACACAGAGCCAACGTGTTTTCTGGCCAACTCGATTGTTTGCGCACACGCCGCGAGTAGATGCCAAACGTTGAACTCGATTCCCAACGATTCGACCGTTCCTCGTACCGATAATTGTTAACACGTTTTCCTGCGCGTGCCGATCATTGCGAACCTTCTGAATCTTTCTTCCTTATTTTGCAGTAATTTGAGTAATAGTGGCGATCGATTGTCGCAAATTCTAGTTTCGGTTAATTTAATTGTAGAAAATATTTCGAATGATGTAGTAGTCAAGTGTCTCTAATTCTCATCAATTTTTGGAATTGTAAACTTTAGTTTTCAAGACACGAATATACTTTGTTTTGTGCAAATAATATATATTTGAATATTCCATTGATAAGATATATATATACACGTCAATTTATTACGTGAAAGTTATTGGAATCGGTCTCCCGTAGTACTTATAATTGCCGCTAGACGGCCTCAAGCGCCACTTCGATTCTCGTTAGCATTATTTGCACTGCCACATATAACTACAGGATCGAGAAAAAAAGCACGATATCTCCTTACATTCGAACGATAAAGAATCGTATTTCCAATTCTTCCCGATAATTCTTATTAATCCAAATTCAAATACGAAAATTAAAATTAAAACTTATATTTTAATAATAATAAACAGTGCGTTTGCATTCCATTATAACATAGACTTTTTAAGTAAGTAAATTCTTTAACTTGTATATATAAATATTGAAACGAAATCTTAATCGAATAAATCGGTCGAATCGTGCACGATTTTCGAGATGTTGAACAAGATGTTGGCCAAGCGCAACGTCATAATTAAGAGACGATGGAACGGTCGGCGATTCATTTCGTGATGAATCCGCGATACACAACGCGTGCCATCGAACTTTTGATCAGAGGCGTACACGAGAAATCGTTCGAGTATTCTGTTGTACGTAGGTAGGGTGAATTGCAACTACACCTGCACGTATGCAACTGCACGAACTGTACGTGCGGCGTATGTTGATGGGGTTGCGGTTTGACTCTGGTGGCTGGTGGATAGCCCGCCGTTATTATCCGTAACTCGTGTTGCGGCAGTCCCGGAACAAACGTGGCCGAAAACCTTCGTTTCCTGTGCCGAGCCGCCTCCACACGTCGGTTTCATTCTCTTTTCCATCCCCCCCTCCCGGAACCAAGAAAGATTCGTCACTGTCGCGGGCCGAGATCGGTTGTTGCTCTCTTTCTACCCACCTTTCTGTCGTTTACGTTTAATCGATCGTGTGCCTTGATATTGTTTTGCTTCGCTGCTCGGGGCACGTGATTTTTATCCGTGATATATATATATATATATATATATATATAGTAGATTAAATGTTTGATCGAATACGATATTTTTTTTTCTTATTGCTTTTTTCTTACTTCTTATTTTCTTATATATTTTGGATATTTGACCTTCAATTATTGTAGATATTGTTAAATTGAAAATATATTTTTTTCTCTATGTAAAGTTTAATATTTGACATACTTTAGTATCTGGGATATTTTCTTATATATTTTGGATATTTGGCCTTCAATTATTGTAGATATTGTTAAATTGAAAATATATTTTTTTCTCTATGTAAAGTTTAATATTTGACATACTTTAGTATCTGGGATATTTTCTTATATATTTTGGATATTTGGCCTTCAATTATTGTAGATATTGTTAAATTGAAAA
>NW_006263491.1:65909-66336 GCF_000469605.1 Apis dorsata
GATATTTGGTCTTCAATTATTGTTAAATTGAAAATATATTTTTTTCTCTGTGTAAAGTTTAATATTTGACATACTTTATAGTATCTGGGATATTTTCTTATATATTTGGCCTTCTTATATTTTGGATATTTGGCCTTCAATTATTGTAGATATTGTTAAATTGAAAATACATTTTTTTCTCTGTGTAAAGTTTAATGTGTACCTTAATATTTGACATACTTTATAGTATCTGGGATATTTTCTTATATATTTTGAATATTTGGCCTCCAATTATTGTAGATATTGTTAAATTGAAAATACATTTTTTTCTCTGTGCAAAGTTTAATGTGTACCTTAATATTTGACATACTTTATAGTATCTGGAATATTTTCTTATATATTTTGGATATTTGGCCTTCAATTATTGTAGATATTGTTAAATTGAAAA
>NW_006263491.1:67348-69748 GCF_000469605.1 Apis dorsata
GCATACTTTATATAGTGTTCAAAAAATAAACAGGGTAATATGAATAGAATACAAAAGCAGTAATAACACATAATTCGACGAACGTTCGTTTCATACTATTCTAAGTTATTTGTACTATATTATACTACATATATTATATATATTATATTATATACTATTCATACACTATTCATATTCATATAGTGAATTATCTGTACGATTGTTAATCGTATACAGAAGGGGAAAGAAAACCTCCGCGTTGAGGTTCAACGCAGAACGCTTTCGAATCTGAATATCTCGCGAATAGAGGCACGTTCTTGGCTTCGAAGCAGAGTCGCGCGTTTTCGGTGGAAAATTTAAAAGTTTGCACTCGGTTGGAACTTAGGAAATAAGAGTTTTATGGATTATACAATACAGGTGGGGAATTCTGGGTTGTATTCTAAGTAACACGAAAAGTTTAGGGAAAAATATTCCGGGAATGCGTTATCGTGTCATTTTCCAAACTGCAATAGGGTTTACACAAACGCGAGCGTTCTCTCGCGCTAATATCGAACTTGTTCGAATTTATTAAAAAATTGTTTATACGGAGAATCTCTTTTCTTGTGAGAGTGCAATGCATGAGAATTTTTTTCTATTTTCCATGTATATAAATAACAAAAAAAAAAAGGAAAAATATCTACGATATTTAAATATTACAAACGAAATGAAAATTTCACATGCTATTTTACGTAAAATATTTCATATATATATATACGTATTACAAATGAATAATTCTATTCTTAAACAGATTTATACGAAGATAAGTTCGATGATCGAACGTGAAATATCTCGATTATTCAATGCAGATTTCCATCCCTTTTCGCCAAGTTTGTAAGAAGATTGATAAAAGAAGAGTGGAAGAAGAGTTAAGAATAGAGGATATTACTGTTTATTGTTGCCAAATTTTCTCGAAAAAAACTTTTGCCCCTTTGATCAGAACAGAGTTTTCATCGTTGCACGAAAGAGTTTTCTTAAAAAATGCACCCTTAAGCCTTAAACGCTTAACGAAACTGATAAAAATGGCATCCGTTCTGGTATTGAAAAATACCAGAGAATTTTATTAAAATTATTATTATATCCCATCCGCGAGACGAACAATCAAAACAATGCGGATGAAATACAGTTATTAGCGAGATGAAGAATTACGCTGGTATTTGGTATTATTTTACAAAGGCATCTCTCGTTTCGATACGATAATAAAAATGTAAAGTCAATTGCAAAAGTTTTTTGAGCATTGTTATTTTACGACGAATTAATTTTAAAATCAAATATATTTTCTTTGTCGCGTAAAAATGAATAAATTAATATTTTCTCAGTTTCTTCGACAATTTTTCAACAAATGTGTACGAATGTCTTCAGTTATTGGTGATCGGTAGCGACACTAGCGCCACGTGGCTATTAACTACGAGTACCTTAATATTAATATATTCACTTTTTTATTTTTGACAAAAAGTCAATTATCGATGAACATTAATTTAAATATTTTCACATGACAAAGAAATAGTAAATTGACAAGTTTAATGAAATAATATACAATTAAACATCATTTATAATGAGCTGAAACTAAAATTTGATTAGAAATAGATAAGATCCTAAAAACTGTATATTTTAAAATTTAACAATTTTTCGAGAAAAAGAAAATCTTCTTCGGTTTCAACTGTTCATATTTCTAAATTTATCTAAAGATTTCAAAACTCCTCTCCTCTCCCTTCTTCGCGTCCACGTCTCAATCCCAACCAAACCTAGTTGATGAAAAATTCTAAAAAATTCTATCCTCCTTCGTACGCATTAATTGATAATTAAAAACTTTCACGACCGACTGTACCTCCAATTTTACCGATCGAGTCCGTTGGAATTTGTCAATTTATAATTCCCGCTAACTCGAGATCAGCGAGATGTATTATTGGCGCGACACAAACGGCGACATAACAACGATATTTAAAATATCGAGAGGTTTTATATCGAAATAACCGCCGAGCTCTGAAAAAGGAATTCGTCTGATTGCGGTCAGGTATGCGCGGAAGCCGACATCTCCAGGGACGAGGGTGGTATCGCGGGAGGATACTTGCCAGACCGTTTCAATCCTGTTCAAATTTTTATTTCGCGAGGGAGAAGGGTGTGTGAAAGACACTCGCGTAAGAATCGGCCGATGTGTTCTCTCCATTTAAGTTGCAGTCCTCTCACAGGAGATGCCCTCCTGTCTCGAAGTTGCCTTTGACCTCGAAATTGCCGTTCCCTTTTAAAAACCTCCTCCTTCTTTTCGATTCTGATTTTTCTATTCCCCTTCGTCTCAGATTTTAAAGATTGTCGAAGAGAGGATAAGTTGTGAATAATTTTGCGGTTTTCTGTGAAACGAGATACTTTTTTTTTTTTTTTTTTTTT
>NW_006263491.1:70134-71683 GCF_000469605.1 Apis dorsata
TGTTCTCCTACTCGTAGGTATAATAGAATGTAGGTATTATTAATTAGAATTATATCCAAGTTTATATATTTATTCAATTTTGTTAATAATATCAATTTTATCTGTCTCTCTTTTTTAAATAATAAAATCAAGAGATCGATCAATTTGATTTGATTTGGTAATTCCACGCGAGGAATAATACACCTAATGTTCCGTTCTGTTGCCTTTTAGTCGCCAGTTACACGTATCAAGCACACAGACTATACGACTATGCGGTTAGTTGTCTAGGTAGATAGATTTATTTGGCAATTAAGCGATCCAGAGAGCAAAGCGACCAGTAGAGGAGATTAAACCAGTTGCACGAAGACGTACCAGTCTTTATGATATATAACGCTATTATGTAGCGAAATACTAACAGTGACACGTTTACACCCCTCCTTTTTTTTTTTTTTTTTTCTTTACATTCTGCGTCGATCGTCGCATTTTGATGAAATCGTGACTGTTTTATCTTGATATTAAAATTGCTTGCCCGTCATATCAATTTTTCCATGCACATTTTCATCGTAAAGGAATGAGAATGAAAAACCTGATGATTTGCACAATAATTCCTTGCTCCAGTAGTATTATTAATAATTTTTCCACAAACACGATGATATTAATTTCAATCCTCGAAAGTTATTCGAACAATTTCTACGTGCCTATCCAACACAGTTTATAAGATAAATATACGAAATTCCATTATACGATTGGATTTAGGTTTCTCGCGGTGGCCTGATTTAAGAGATGGATCCGCGTGGCAGTCACTTCGAAAACTGCCTTGGCTATCCTTCTTGCGCAATGAGCGGTATAAATCACGTTTGCGCGATTCGGATACGCGCGATATATCAGTGACAGAATGTATGGAAAAAAGAAAAAAAAAGAGAGAGAGAGAGAGAGGGAGGGAGAGAGAAAAGGAACGGGGCGGAAGGATCCGCGATGCCATGGCAACGTACCAAAACCCGATCTTCGTGGCGAGTTTAAACGACGACACAAAATACAGCATGCCGACTGCATAAGTAACGGGGAACGGCGAAAATCAAAATTTATCACGCGGATTTCAATCGTCTCTCCTCCCCTCCCCCCTCTGAAAATCCTGCACCTCTGATTAACGAATCGACGTTCCTTTATTTTGCACAGTTCAACCTTATGGTGGCCCGTTTATATGAGTTAAGATATATTTGGATGGACAATATTTTTAAAATATCGTTTAAATATTTATATGTTTTAAAATAAAATTTTGGATAATAAAATATCGATTTACACATCTATTTCTATTTTTCATATTTTCTTATTTTTATTTAATTTTTCAAATAAAAATTTAAACATTCGTAACTTTTCATATTGTATAAATATTGTATAATGCAATGGAATGTTTATTTGCCTTTAGAGGCCATTTTCTTAATGAAAATATTTAATTACATTACTGTTTCGCGAAAATTTTCAATAAATATTTTCCATGTTTTGAATAAAGATTATTGCAATAATTTATATATATATATATATATATATATATATATATATTATTTCAATT
>NW_006263491.1:72496-73775 GCF_000469605.1 Apis dorsata
AAAATCACGTGGAAAGGAAAGAAAGGTATCGGTGTCGCGACGTATAGGTCGAGAGAAAAGAGGTGTTGTTTTCTAAACGAAATCAATAAAAAGATTGATCCATTGTCAAGAGTGGGGTTCTCGTTAAATTGGCAACACTGAGGCTGAACGGGCCTTAAACCCCCGAAGTACAAACCCCCCTTAAATAAAGGCGAAAGGTGCCACTGCGAGGGCCGAAGAAAGAGGATAGAGTGGAGGATCGGTAGAGCAGAGAGAAGAAGAGGCAGCTTCAACGATGGTATAGCAGCGTACGAGAGAGAAGGAGGGAGAAAGAGCGAGAGAGTAACGCGAAAGGGTAGGAAAATATAGGTAGGGATCGCGAGATAGAGGGAGAGGACGAGGAAAGCAGAAAAGAGAGAGGAACAACATAGAAAGATAGGGTGCTTGTGTAGCGATAGATTTAAGAGAGATCGTGCAATTTTGAACGTACGTTGATAGAAACGTAGAGAATTACGAATTTTCAAACTTTCAAAATTTTTAGAAAGATTAAAAAAATACGATTCCACGACCTAAATATCTTACAAAAAGATTCTATATAAAATTTTCTATTTATAATACAATATTTAATCGATATTCTTAACTTAATATTATCGTGGATTATGAGGACAATATTTTTCTAAATAAGAGAAATATAAGCTCTTCCGCACATAATATATAACGGTTGGAAGATTATCCGGCTTGGTAAGGTTTTCGAGCGTTTCGAGACGATCGAGTGTTTTAAATTCCCGTAGATCGACGAGACTGTTCGGTAAGACTTAAACTCGACTATGCGCTCGAAGCGATTCGAACATTCGTACCAGTAAATTGCTCGAAAACTTGCGACACAGGGAATATCGAATGGCCATCGCTAGACCCGTGATGGGAGAGGGGTTGGAGAGGGGAAGGCAGTTGACGAGGGTTGGGAAAGCCGAAGCGTGGCTCCTCCGGGTGGGGGTAGTCGGTACCTCGAACGACTCCGTGGGTCTCCGGTTTGCCCTGCTACGCTCAGTCCGACCCGGACGTTCGAGGGAGACGCGTCTGTCTTCCGTGTTACGTACGCGTCGTACCGGTACGCACGTTGTCGCGTAACAATCACTCTCGTAATACCACTGTCGTAAATAACGCAGCATCGTTGCCTGGACGTTCGATCGCGCGTTACGATTTACGGATACAAGGAGAGAGAGAGAGAGAAAGAGAGGGAGGGAGAGAGAGAGGGAGAGAGAGAAAGAGAGAGAGGGGTTATATCACACTGGCCGCTCTC
>NW_006263491.1:74042-77495 GCF_000469605.1 Apis dorsata
GATTATGGGACGTACGCTGACCGCGTAGCACGAGGTTCACAAAGAAGAGTGAGAGGGAAGGAGGGAGAGAGAGAGAGAGAGGACTCACGAGAGCGGGGAGAAGAGGGAGAGAACGCAAAGAAAAAGCTCTCTCTCGCTCTTTCTCTCTCTCTATCTCGACTGCCTCGCCGGCTTTCCACGGCCACGAATCGATACCACGCGACCGTCGCCGCGTCGGTCGTTCCTCTCTCTCGACCTCTTCTCGACGCTCGCTACACTCGTGCACGACCACTCGCCGCGTCGATTTTTCCTCTCAAACGCGCTTACCTCGTGTGCCCTTCCTCGTGTGCTCGTCGTTCTCCATCCTCGGCTCCATCACGGGATTCTTCGTTCTTCTCTATACACACTCGCGCAAAATCGCGGTGGCTGTGTACGATCGTCTTGCACCATTTTGACGGCTGTCGCGTGACGTTGTCGCGTGCGCGTCGATCGATATAATCGATGCGGACGGTCAGCCAATCAGAGCGGCGTGAGATCGAGAATCGAAACGGCACACTCTTGTGGCAGAGCCAGGAAACCCGCCAAAATAGCGACAAGGATCTGTTCGAACGTGTACGGTCGTTCTCGTCGAGGATACGAGAATAGACGTTAAAAAGTGATCCCGTGTTTCACAGTGCGAGGCAATCGGAAAAAGTCGAAAGGCAACGAGAGCGAAAGGAACGTTGTTGATCGGGCCCGCGTTCGTAGTGTTTTGTTTATTCGTGGAAGAGAATCGGTCACTGGATTACCTCGTAGTGCGTATACCTCTGTGTGCCACGTGACGATCAACGTTTGTTTATTTTGGTGCTTTTTATCGCTATTTATCGCCTGTTTGGCTACCTCTGCCAGGCTTTTCCACTGGAATCACCGACAACAACCTTCTCTGGTCGCGGATGTTCGTCGGCCTCGCCTGTGTGAATCCTCGAAAAGTAAGCAAACATTTTCCTACTGTTTTCTTGCGTTCGTAAACATGGCTCGTTAAAGCCTGTCGCGGTTTCCTCCGCTAATCCGCGGCTCCGAACTTTGTTCCGGAATTATTGTGCTTATAAATTACCCGCTTGGCGTACATCCAAATGGTCGAAATGCTGCTAATTTAGCCGTACGTTTTCATTAGTACGTGAGCCAGACTCGTTAATTCGAGAATCGCAACTTTCGATAATTTGCGCGAACGCTTCGTGTAAACGCGGAATACGGATCATCTTCGCTATCACGATAGATGTCGTCTCGTTTCGATTAATTTAACGACAGTTAGAATTATTATATTATTGAGGCACGATCGATCACATTCGACTCGATTCGAAGCCAGAGTAAACTAAGATTGGGATAGGAGATTTAATCGTACGATCGAAATGGATATTATTCCTCACCAAGATTGCTCCAGTGCTAATCGTTGAGCGAGATATCGTGGTTTTTATAGAGAGAGGTATTTTTATCGCGCGCTTTGCCGTCTAAACGCGTCGACAAAGCCCGTGACAGAACGCCGCCGGCGACTTTGTAGATCGTTCGCACAGCGAGATGTTTTGTTCCGCAGCCGAGGAATTAATCGATCGTAAAGAGGCTAATGCGAACGATACGCCGGCCACCCGTGCACGAAGAACATTTGACAAAGGAAAGCGATATATCCATGCGGGCGTATTCTCCGCTCTCCGTCTCTCTCTTCCCTTATCGCCTCGCAAAAGACGCGTCCTTCTCTAAATAAATGTTATTCCTTGCCAATCCTTTCGACTCTCCGTCTCCGCACCAACCCTTATCCAGTTTGTTTTTTTTACCCTTTCAACATCCTCGTACATACATATGTAACAACTTCTGTTCTGGGATTTCTGTTTATCCGTTAATCTGCAATTGTCTTTTGTAATACGAAGGAAAAACATTGTACCGTTATAACATATACGTAACAGTTGATTTAACGCGAACGATAGGATAGAGCAAAATGGAGATGAACAGCTGGTCCACGTGTTCGATTTCAATCCCCCTTCTTTCGCTAAGTTATTATTAACCGATTTTTGAACCGCGTTCAACTAATTCTTCGGTTATTTCGACTGACAGTTTTTTTTCTCAGATTTTATTAATTTTCCAGCTACCTTATCCAAAAATATCCGACAAAATTGTTTATTCTTCCAATTAATTCTACTATAATGTCGAACGTATTTTCTCATATCTCTGAATTAAATCGATCGGGACACCAATATCGTGGATTAACATTTCTCGAAGGAGGGACACAATTGTGACGTGCAGCGAAGAGAAAACGAGAGAGAGAGAGAAAGAGGAGTCCGGCAGGAATTGAAAAATCGATTTCGAGTCCCGGGCGTTAATAAAAGATTGGACGTCGAACGTTAGACGGACAAAATATAGGGTAGGGAATCTGTAATTTCGTTCTTGGTGGGATTCTCGAGTTCTCCGACGTCTCATTAGATTTTATCGCGGCGGGGGTTCCACGGGGCTATAGTCGAGTACCGGATACTTGAGACTTTATTCCTGGCCCTATAGTCGAGTTACTGAAAGTTACATACTTCTGAAAAGTCTCGCCAGATTTCTATTGCTTTCGAGGAAAAACGCGACCGACTCTGACCAATAGCAACATTATTATAAAATTCGCGGATTCTGCTCGATTACCTTCGAATATAAGAGGAATAGCAGACAATTTGGAGGGGGGCATAAAAGTTCAACTCGTTAATATATTGGGCTGTTCCAAAAATTCTTCTCGAGTTTCCTGTGTTTTTCTGTGATTTCATTTTTTTGGAGGTGTATCGAGGCGAAAAACGAAAGTATATTTATAACTTACTATTTTTATTTTTATTAATATTGAATTTGAATTTGATGATGAATAATTATAATAATTTGAATATCTGTAGAGTGTAATGGGTTATATATGAAATAATTCGTTTTTAAGAATATTATGTCAAAAATTTCGACAATTTTGTAATATTTTTTAAAACAGAGTGATAGAGCTCTAAAATTTTCTTTTGTGATAATTTAAACTTTCCATCTCGTGTCGTTATATTTGAAAAAGTGAGAAAGATACTGGTTTATTTCATTTAAAAAATATTTGCATATCATTTTATTCGTTGTAACATTTGTTAATAATTATTAAATGCACAATATAAATGTATTATATTTCATATCATTTAGTAATATTTTCATATGATTATTAAAATTTGATATTACGAAAATGGATGTAAAATATGTAATGTTTGATTTTATTCCGATAGAAAACATGTTCTGGTGAAAACAAAATTGCATCATATATAACCTATTATGCTATTATACTTTTTTTTATGCGTATTCATAAAATTCTATATTAAAAATAAACAAAATTTTTATTTTTTAGTTTTTCAATTTCCTGCCGGAAATTGTTTTATCAAAAAATTGGATTTTCGTTTGTTTCGACGAATTTATTAATTCGTGTAAGAATTTCTTTTTTTTTTTTTTTTTTTT
>NW_006263491.1:77659-82093 GCF_000469605.1 Apis dorsata
ACCTTATACGTATAAAATGTTAAAATTTCACCTGGAATTTTCATTATTCTAACTGTGTATCTAATATAATAGATATAAGTTTAACCCAGAAATAGAATTTGCACAAATTTTTATAACAAAATATATGTAACAAATTTGAAAAATAATGGTACATTTCAAACGATATGTACAAAATATAGAGTTTTGTTTAATCCATTTTATATCATAAAGCATCCTATTACGTATAAAAGGATCTGCCTGTACATATAGTGGTAATAAAATCTTCGTAAGTCTGTGTTTTCAGATAAAATTCACTTTTTCACAGTTATATTGTTTCTCTTTCTTTTTCCCCGATACGGCACGCTAAATTAAAACCAGAAAATAATGCTCGAACGACGGTTTAACGAGAAAGATATTTTTAACGAGATACGAACGTATATACACGCGTTCTTATAAAAATTTCAGCGGAAATAATTTAAACAGCATCAAGATATTCTTCGCGCGTACACATTACGTTAATACTTCGTGTCGAAATATTTTCTCATTTAGACGAAAAATAACAAAAATTTCGCATATCGAATAGAAAAGATACGATTCGTTAATAGAAGATAAATAAATACCAAATTTTTTTTTTTATAGAAATTTCATATTCTCCTAGCAATTACAAACCATTACCATTTCAATTTTATCGAGTCAATAAAATTATTCCCAAATCGAAACGAAACGTCCTCGCGTCCTCAATTATTGTTCGAACAAGAAAAATATATTTTTCGTTTCGAAACGAAGAAAGAATAAAAATCATTCGATATTCAATTCTTCCATTTCGATTCTCTTGAGTCGCGAATAAGATTATTCGCAAATCGAAACGTCTTCAATTATTGTACGAACAAGAATTCGAAAAAAATATATATTTTTCGGTCAGATTTAAGGATTCTGGGTCGCAGTGGCTATTCTTTTTCTCCTCGTTCCGAAACGTCTTCCGTGATTGATCGATCGACGACGAGGTTGTTCCTTCTCCCGAGCCGATGAGGTTGCGGTATATTTATTTTTACCCGATCCCCCGAAGAAGGAAACAACGAGCAAGAACTTTGCCTTATTGTTGGATTCTGTCAAGTTTGTTCCCAACTACGCACTGCCAGATATATAAAGTTTTCCGCACGGCACTACTCACCGTGTACTTTAGCGCGCTTAGCACGGTAGAGACAATATTGACTCGCTCGTCTCTCTCTCTCTCTCTCTCTCTCTCTCTCTCTCTCTCCCTAGGAAAAGCTGGCCAACTTTATTTTCAAGGGTATCGGCTGGATCGTTGAATTAACTATCGTTTCTTCCATTGTTTCCATTGTCCCCCATTGTCCACAATCTTTGGACGGAAAGTGAATCGATCCATTCGTTGAAATCTGTTGATTTTTTTTTTTTTTTCTATTTTATGGATCTCGACGAAAGTTTTATTGGATGAATTTCGGTTGTGATGGATGAAAATTGATTTCGAATAATTGGGGGGGGGGGGAAAAAAAAAAGAAACTCGAGGAGTTTGTTGCCCAATTTCGAACAATTATTATATTCGTGGTAAATTCGTATTTAGTATTTATATATAGGGTGTTTTATTTGAGATTACTTTATTGTTATTATTCGCAGTGAGAAAAATGTTTAAAAGAGTGTACAGATTAAATTTTGTTTAAATTAAAAGTGTTTGTGTTAAACAAATTTTAACCAGGTGTAAAAAAATCTGTATTTGCACTTTAGGAAATACTTTTATTTTTCTTTTATTCCTTTTTATCATTATTATTATTAATCTAATAAAAAATCTCTCGGCAATGTAAATTAAATTTCATTTCGAAACGCGTGATTCGAAGATTCGATCAAGGAACGAGCTAAAAGCTCCCTTGTAAAATGTAAACGTGGCTTTAACGTGGCAAGAGAGAAACTTATCTCGGGGCAAAGACCAAAGGTAAACTCGTGTCTTACGAGTTGCGAAGAATCTGTGTTCATTGCGCATACAATGTGCACGAAAAATATTTGCACGTGCCATTACCTCAAAACAAAGCGGTTCCCCCGTCAAATTTTATCATTTCGTTTCCAAAAATTACCCCATAAAAAGAATTTAGATCAAATTACATAATTAATTCTCGCTTTGTCTATTAAAAAACTTAACGACGAAACGAGGAAGAAAGAAGAATAATAACTTAAATAAATAATATTAAATAATTAATATATATAATTATATATATATATATAATTAATAATAAATAAACTTAAATAAATAACTTAAATTATTAATTTTAATTTTCTAATTAACTTAACTACGTGTTTTTTCAAAACGAGCACGTGGAGACGAACGAGCGGGAAGAGCGCTGGTTCTTTCGGATTGATTAATACCCACGGCCACCCTTCGAAAACTGTTCTGCCGACCCCTTTTCCAGGCCGGCTCGTTTCGCGACGACAGACTCATCTCCGATTTTATGCCTCGTTTGAGGGCGCAACGGTCTCCCTCCCTTCCCTCCTTTCGCTCTCCCCTTGGGAGGAGGAGGAGGAGGAGGGGGGGCGAACGCGACCCTCGCAACGACGCCACGAAAATCACAGGCCACGGGTGTCCCGTCCAATGGTTTATTTGGTATTTAAATAAGCGCGCGCACGCTGCTCTTGTCCCGTCACCGAGCTTCTTCACGGGACCCCTTCGATTATTTATGGGAAAGGAGGCATTGGTCAATTATATGGACGGGCGAATACGCGTCCGTTGCATCGGGAGACGGTTACAATTTTTTTAAGCTGGCTTCGTCGACACGTGCGTTTTATGTGCCTCGTATATCTCTTGTGGTATTTTTATTACCCCGAGTTTATCTTTTTCTTGACAATATAGAAGGAATAGCGGTTAATAGAAGTTTTTACCTTCTTGAAGTGATATTTTTATTTGTGTGTATGTGTGTGTGTGTGTGTGTGTGTGTGTTTTGTGATCTTTGCAAGCGTGACTTTGTATAATTCAGAATACATTCGAATGTATTTTGAAATGCTCTTTCCATGTCTCTTCCATTACTCCAAATAAACTGTACATATATATATATAAAATTGTAGATATCTCTCTCTCTCTCTCTCTCTCTCTCTCTATATATATATATATATATATATATATATATATCATATATATTAGATTAGCTTTATTACTCACGATAATTCACTATAACTATTGGTTATTGGCATATTTGTGTTTTAAAAAATTTTTCCATTCCATCTTACGTAGCAAAAATTCAATTTCAGCCTTCCAGTTCCGAAAAATTTCGCGGCAACTGTTTCAACGATAACAGGGTGGAGGAAGGGGGGAGAGTCGCATGTGCGCGTAACTATCTATCCATACCAAAAACGAGCATGCTGGGACGCGATGTACGTGAAACTTTGCTTCCTCGTTTCTTTCTGTTATCCTCCTCCCCTTCCTGCGCCAATTCGAGTGCCGCCCACTGCGAAACGAGCTACGGGACGGCGATAACAATGGGGTTGTTTTTACGAGCATCCTCTTTACCCTTTCTCTCTCTCTCTCTCTCTCTCTCTCTCTCTCTCTTTCTCGCTCGAGCTATTGGAAATCCAAGCTCTGGACCCTCGACACACGAATTAATAACCGTTTCAAACCGCTCCGCCGCCGCTCCGGAATTAAAATATCCTTGCCGGGGGTTGGTACGAATCCGCAGAGAGGAGGGCGGCGACACGGGAGAGAGAGGAGAGGGCTCTTTGGTCGGCGGCGTGACCGTTGGTGGGGATTGTCCGCAAGAATTAATCACTCGTCCAATCTGGGCGAAATCACGCCGTGTAATCACCCCGCGAGGTTTGTTATTACCGGCGTATAAAGTACGGACACGCGGTATATATACGCGGGAGTTGCGGCGAGTTGCGGTTTAAAAGTTGGCGAAAAGGGGGGAATGGCGGAAGGTTGGCGGTGGTTTGTCGATTATTTCGATTGGTTTGCGTAGGATTTTGTTCTTTTTTCTTGTTTTTTTCTTTTTTTGTGTATTTTATTCGCAAATTTGGATTAACTTGTCACTTGTCTATATAAAGAGTGGAAAGGTTAAGGCCCATAGAATATGACTCGTATTTCTAATATTTATAGAGATTTGTAATGGTTTTCGCGTGGGTTCGTATGTTTGTTTCATTTTTCATATGGTATAGTTTTAAATTAATTAGGAAAGTGGGGAAAATGCATAAGGCCCAGGGAGTAATATGGCTCGTATTAAATTAGAGAGTATAGAAAGTATATAAGGCCCATAGAATAAACGTATGGACATTTGTAATTGTTTTCATGTGGTTTCGTATTTGTTTCATTTTTCGATTGATATTTTAGTATGTAAGGCCCATAGAATAAATATGACTTGTACTTTTAATATGAACATTTGCTTTCATATGATTTCGTATTTGTTTCATTTTTCGTATGATATAGTTTTAAATTAATTAGGAAAGTGGGGAAAATGCATA
>NW_006263491.1:82102-83704 GCF_000469605.1 Apis dorsata
TCCAGGGAGTAATATGGCTCGTATTAAATTAGAAAGTATAGAAAGCATATAAGGAATAAACGTATGGATATTTGTAATGGTTTTCACGTTGTTTCATATTTGATTCATTTTTCGTATGATATTTTAGTATATAAGGCCCATAGAATAACATAATAATAAACGCTCATAGAATAAACGTATAGATATTTGTAATTGTTTTCACGTGGTTTTGTATTTGCTTTATTTTTCGTTTTAAATTAATTAAGAAAATGGAGAAAATGCGTAAGGCCCAGGGAATAATATGGCTCGTATTAAATTAGAGAGTATAGAAAGTATATAAGGCCCATAGAATAAACATAGAAACATTTGTAATAGTTTTCGCATGGTTTCATATTTATTTCATTTTTCGTATATTTTAGTATATAAGGCCCATAGAATAAACATATGACTTGTATTTTTAATAAAAAATGAACATTTATTTTCATATAATTTTATATTTGTTTCATTTTTCGTATGATATAGTTTTAAATTAATTAGGAAAGTGGGGAAAATGCATAAGGCCCAGGGAGTAATATGGCTCGTATTAAATTAGAAAGTATAGAAAGCATATAAGGAATAATGTATGGATATTTGTAATGGTTTTCACGTTGTTTCATATTTTTGATCCATTTTTTGTATGATATTTTAGTATATAAGGCCCATAGAATAACATAAGAATAAACGTTCATAGAATAACGTATGGATATTTGTAATTGTTTTCACATGGTTTTGTATTTGCTTCATTTTTCGTTTTAAATTAATTAGGAAAATGGAGAAAATGCGTAAGACCCATGAATTAACATGGCTCATATTAAATTAGAGAGTATAGAAAGTATATAAGGCCCATAAAATAAACATATGATTTGTATTTTTAATATAATTTTTTTTCATGTAGTTTCATATTTGTTACATTTTTTGTTTTTAAATTAATTAGGAAAGTGGAGAAAATGCGTAAGGCCCATGAAGTAACATGGCTCATATTAAATTGATAAAATTTATTTTTAGTTTGAATGCGCTATGCTTTAAAAGTTGTAGGAAATGGAAGGGGGAATGTGATGGAGTAATTTGTCGATTATTTATTGAGTAAATCTGTACTCGTTTCGAGTTTGCGTGTTCTAGAAGTATATTTTAAATTGTAGCTCTTAACGTTTGGTTGAAAAATTAATTTTTATACTTGATATAAAAATAAGAAAATAAAAAGTAATTAAGATTAAAGTAAAGGTTTAGGTTACAAAGATGGTGGAATATGGAAGCGAGCAAAGGCAATTAAGGTGATTTTGGTATTGAACAATGGCGGCGATGTAAGCCAATTAGATTTGGCCTCTTCGTGGAACTAGCCGGATGAAATATTCGGGATAAATCGCGCGTGTCGCGTTGATTGCATCCGAATCCTGCAATTACTCCGCTTGGGAACGTGATCGGCCGCGCTGCGTTAACCCTGACTTTTTTCTATTCCATTTTCGTTCCTTTTTTTCCCTTTTAGAAATCGATAAACTGGGGGATGGATACGTATCGAATTTGAAACTTGCGAACAATTTAAAAAACCTGGGATGCATCCTAGTAATTTTTTTTTTTTTTTTTTTT
>NW_006263491.1:83912-87818 GCF_000469605.1 Apis dorsata
ATGATGACTGATAATGAAACAGCTAACTGAGAGATTTGTTTTTTATTTTTTTGTATATCATGTGCATTCTCTAAAAAACAGAAAGTGATTTAAATTGACCCGTGCATATCGAATATTCCTGAAATTATTGATCGAAGCTAAAAAATATTTCAGACGAAATACGAGTTATGAATTTTTTATATTTCTGTAATAAATGTTTGCTACGATTTTTAATTATCGTATTTCCATGCAGCTATATCAAAAGAAAATTTTCATTATGATTTTCGTTATCTTTTACGATAAAGTGTATCTAGAAAAAATTATTTTAATATTTGTTATTAAATACGAAGATATAAAAGTGTTTTTTTTTTTTTTATAATAGAGAAAACTCCACGTTTTTTATTACAGAAAGCATTTCTTTCTTACTTTTCACTTGTTTAAAATAACAATCACTCCGAAAGTAATTTACTTCTCGGATTACCTAGCAAACACCTTGGAGACCGAAACGATTTATTCTCCATTTCATCCGAAACAATTACATTTATCTCGTAGTAAAAAAAAAGAAGTGTCCAATCCCTGCCCCTCAAAAAATTCCTCACCGTTTAAACGCGAGGTAAAAAAGGATTAAAAGCAACCGCGGTCGGGAACAAGCGGTTGTCGGCTCCTTTATCAGCCTCTGGAGGCACGTGGTTTTGGTGGAAAACTACACCGGATATAAGCAATGGATAAGAAAGTTCCGCGGCTCTATGAAAAATGCAACGCTCGAGTTATCGTCGAGGTGAATTTTTCATCGGCGCGAGTCGAGCTCGTCCCTTCAGCGCCACCTACACCCGTTTTACTTCCACCTTCTGCCCTCTCCCCTCCTCTTCTCGCCACTCGTTCCATCTTCTTTCGCGCCGACACCAGCGCCAACCGTTCGACGGTTAAGTTTTCGAAGCGAGTCACACCACGTTGTGAAAACACCGCGTGGAAAACTTCGGTTCGTGATGTCCCTCACGAGAAACGCAACCGGCCGATTTCTGACTCTCCAACCGTGTGCACCTAGTTTTCGAACTACGATATACTTCTCGGCCGCATCCGGTGGCAGGAAATGTTACGAAACTGCCGATGAAACGAACGACGCGCCGTCACTTTTGCCATCTCGAAATCGTACGCCTACAGTTCCGATTCTTAATAGCACGTTACGTTCTTTTAACAGTGAAGTTGTTGTAAATAATTTGAGATTATTTGAAATAAATTATTGATACGACAATGATATTAAAATTAATATTTTCGATCGTAATAATTAAATTCGTGCAATTAACCTCAAATAAACAAGTGATAATTGAAAAGCTCGTACGCATTCAAATCATCGAAAAAACGGATATATATAGACGTAGATATATTAAAGTGTTAAAAACTGATCTGAGCGACAGGTTATCCGTTGTCATACAATCCATAGATTGGAAAATATCGTAAAAAAGTGGGATCACACTGAAAGGTTCTATCGAAAAATTTTCGTAACGGTTTCGAAAATTTTCAAATTAAGCTTCCGGCCACGATCATTTTTCGGGGGAAGAATTTTTTCACCTTTGTCCACAATTACTCATTTTTCGTTTAGCGGACCATTCGCGACTACCGCTCATTGGAATTTTCTAATCTTCTCACCGATTCCTCCTCCTCGAACGAACATTTACACTTGTACAAAAGTGTTCCAGTGTTATCCAGGAAGCTGTTATCTGCACGGACAGACGGAATGGTTCACTTAATTAACAGCTTGTCTCCTGATAACGGGAGGGCAGGAAGTGTTCTTTGACAGTGCGCTTTGGGTAGACGACTAATTACAGGGCCGAGAAATAGTAGACGATTTAATTTATCCATCCCAGTGACTCCGTTTAATTATCTTACGCAATAATGTCCCCCTTCTAAGGAGGTATTCCGAAGACGTAAGTCAAGTCCTCGCTCGCAACTTGAAAGCGTATATAGTCTTCGAAAACCTTCGAAAGCCTGCAATTTTATTCCTCTCCCTCCCTCTCTCTCTCTCTCTCTCTCTGTGAAAATCTCTATAATCTCGAGATAAAACTTAACTTCCACTCGAGTTATTTATAAAATGTATCCTTTCAACTTGAGCTTAGAATAGCTATAAGATCGTTCCTGTGACAGACGATTAACGATTAACGAAACGCAAAATTGGTTAAGTTCGGAACACTTCGACATCTATTATTATTATATTCGAAATTAAAGACCTAACCTTTCGAGGCGGGAAGGGAGGATAGGAGAGAGGATGTACTGCAAGATTGGGAGGCAGTGGAGAGATAGGAGAAATTGTGTAGACGGGATAAGTTATCCTTGTGTCTCGGGATGCACACCGACATTATTTCGTATCTTGCAGGACACTTGGAGCAATGAGGACGTCCTGCAGCGCACGCTGCCGGAATCCATAACGAGGTCTTATCTATCTTAGTCTCCGCGTCTTCCTTTTTCCTTTTCGCCCCCCTCCTTCGCCCACTTCCAACCGGGTCTCCTCTCCCAACCTTTCCAGCCGGATCCGACTATCACGCGTGTTTCTCTTTAAATTAGAACCTTCCCCTCCCCCTTCCCCTCCGTTCCAATATCCTTCGCGTTGTCTATTCCAGTTTCTCTTCTAGTTTCATTTCTGTGTATTAGACGAGGGAAATTTCAAAATGTATTATGTACACAATTTGAGATTACATCTTTTTGTATTTATTACGAATTAAAAATTTTTTAAAACATATATAATTTTTTCATCGAAAATATTGAGCTATCTCGAGAGTTGAAAATCATGAAGTTTGCAAAGCAATAATAATACGTTATAAATCATACGTAACGCGAAATTTTTTAACATATAATTTTTTAATTTATATTGAGCTATCTCGAGAGAAGAAAATCTTGAAGTTTCAATAAGAGTTTACGTTATAAATCGTAACGCGATTTTTTAATTATTACAAGTAATCAAATCCTGGACTTTATTGTTATCGCTCTGATTCTCAACGAGCGAGGAATAATCCTCTTTTTTTTTTTTTTTTTTTTTTTTTTTTTTTTTTTCTTCTTTCTTTCTCGTCCCTTTTCCACAAGAAGATTAAGACTAATTATCAATCTCTCCCGCCGCGGTATCGCGCTCTAATCTCGCGCAATCTCGGCCAACTTTGGCGGATTGTTCCACGGCTGTCCCAAATCCGTCCGTTTATGCAAACTCGCCCCGACCTCCGCGTATAATAGGGTTCCATTAAAACGGGACTTTCTTTGATATCCGTGACGTACACCCGCTTTGAGGAGAAACTTAAACCGACACACGGAGATGGAGGCCGTTGTACCATGGTAAAGTCGGGCAAAGTCAAATCCAGCCCGTGAGAGAACGATAGGATTTGACCCAGTGTAACCGAAACCGAATATCGCCCTCCGCGTTTGCATATGGAAATTAGGGCAGAAGCATCCGCCGATTCCTTTCCATCATAATTCGCCTCTCGCATCCTGCGAAACGAGTAAAAAAATTACAACCATGTCGCTTTATAATCATTCGTATTAAAAACTCGACGTGAAAGTGTAGATATATACTCATCGATGTATGCTTACTGGATTAAATTAGAGAATTGCCGTCCTATTATTGTTTCAACGCCCATTCCGATTTTAAAATAGAATTTTCTTCCCCACGCTGGAATATCGAATCGGTTTACCGCCACGTCTCGTAAACAGTGGACAGTTTTCTCGATGACACGTTCGACACGTCGACACATCCGACCGCCCTATTTTCCACCGTAATTTTGCGAACAACGTTGCTCGAAATCGATCGCGAATCGTTACTCTTTCGGAAGGAAACTGGTCGCGTGAAATTATCGCGCAACAGCCGTGAATCGTGAGCGAGAAATCGAATCGACATCCCAAACGGAGGAGGAGGAGGAGGAGGAGGAGGAGGAGGGGAACTCAGAC
>NW_006263491.1:88044-93982 GCF_000469605.1 Apis dorsata
GGCTGCGATTAACTCTTAGGGAAAGTGGATCGAGCCGAGTTTCTGCGATTAAATATGCATGATTTGAGGTGAATATAAAATACCGGGGGAGGATTGGACGGGGAGGTGCAGCCCTCTGGCATCTGTGCTCGAGGATTTAAGGGCGAGGAAGGATTTTCGTCCCGAGGGTGGAGGAGGGGGGTTGTTTGCCCTCGAAGATCAAGAAAGGGGCTTGCTTATGAAGTCTGATCGCGTAAGATCTGCTCATCCTCCCCTCTCCTTCCTCTCTCCCTTTCTTCTCGACATATTTCGACAGAGGCTCCTTATTTTTGACACGTTGACTGCCGCGTCACACATATTCTTATTTGACTACTTATGAACGATCTTTGTAGATATTTGGAAAGATATTCTGTGATATTAAATTGTTATAAAAGTAATAAAAAAGTAATTTATTAAAAAAATTATTTTGAATATAAAATTTTAAAACATTCTATACGAAGCTGAGGTTGAGGACAATTTGGACAATATTGTCGTCTTTTATCTGAATAATATAATTTGCATGCAGTCTAATACTTATACCAGAATTATTTTTCCTATGTTGACTCCGTTTTGACAAGGTTTTGTTGTATTTTCAGATAATCCTAACAATTTTGTAGGTATAATAACTCTCTAAATCTTCTAATCTTTATCACGAGTCTCATGGTGATACGACAATTAGAATAATTATTATTTATTAATTATTATAGTATTATGTTTAATAATATTTAATATTATTATATTTTATATTAGTTACTATATATATTTATTATAGTATTAGTTTATGAATATATCGTGCTCTGACAGGATTAGCTGCTGTGACATTGTCAGAGACCCTGGTCTCTAATAGACAATAATTTATATACAATAATTTATATACAATCTACAACTAAGAAGTACATTTATTATGACTAGTCGAAAGGCATTCGACAATCATATTATCCAAATTATAATATCCAAAATATAAATAAGTACGATTGGAAGTATTTATTAGTTATTATAGTATTATATTTAATAATATTTAAATATTACTATTATATTAGTTATTATATATATTTATTATATATTAGTTTATGAATATGCTCTGGACACGATTAGCCACACCAATAATTTATATACAATTCACAACTAAGAAGTATATTTGTTACAACTAGTCGACAGTCATATTATCCAAATTATAATATCCAAAATATAAATCAGTACAACAATTAGAATAATTATTATTTATTAGTTATTATAATTTTATATTTAATAATATTTAATACTATTATATTTTATATTACTTATTATATATATTTATTATAGTATTATTTTATAAATATATCGTGCTCTGGCACGATTACCTGCTGTGACATTGTCAGAGACCCTGGTCTCTAATAGACAAGCCACACAAATAATTTATATACATATAAATATCCTAAGAAGTATATTTGTTACGACTAATCGAAGGGCATTCGACAGTCATATTCATATCCAAATTATAATACAATTACTATTATCAATACTTCTATTACAATAATGATGAAAATAAATAATGAGACATCATTCTTGCGACCATCAGATTCGCATTACTAAAATATAGGTACAAGTACTGAAGTACGTCTTTTATTTTAATAACATAAATGCAGTCTAATAATACTTATATTAGAATTATTTTTCTTATGTTGATTCCGTTGAATCCTTTTGACAACGTTTTGTGGTATTTTATACAGTGGCCTGAAGGAGATTGATTGAAATATTCTATTCAAATTTGGCTCCAAAAAAAAGCTTATCAAGTTTAACTTAAATTCATTAATGTGCAACATTATCGTCATCGAAACGGCAGATATTCGAGCGATGGTCGAGAACCATTTATACGTCGCCATTTTCCGCGCCACTTTGATGTATATTTCACGGATGTATACGCGTTAAGAACGGAAATGACGATATCAATATTCGCGGTGCGGGGTGGATACAGCGCAAAGCCCGCCCGAATTACGACAATTTAATAATGGGACGTGTCTAATTATTCATTCGATAGAAAATAATCCGTAGGCCAACCGTAGGAATAATTACTACGTAACGTTAGTTGTAACGGTATTATATCGGCGGGCGCAATATTAATCATCCCACTGTGCAGGCTTGACGCGCGTTATTACGTTTACATGACCGTAGGAAAGAGGCAGCGCGTATCATCATTAACGCGCCATGTTTAATACGCTGATAACACGTGGCCTAATACAAAATATTGTATTTAGACCGCCTCCAATCCCACAATTCTCCCCAGAAATCGTTTTTGAAAACTCCTTTTTTTTTTTTTTTTAGCACGTTTGAAAAAAAAGATATATCGATATTAACGGAACGATTGTTATTCCAATTTGTCTCCTCTTTATTGTCGATTTGAATCGAAGCGAGTTGAGTATTAGATGAAGATTGAGGTTAGGATGTTTAGAGTAAAATTTTGAAAAGGTTTTTCGAAAAAATGTTCATCAAACGGAACAATTACTGAATGAAACTGAATAAATGGGCTAAAAATAGGTTTCCATCTCATATTTACTTCGTTTATTCTTTAAAAGATACGTTGCACAGCCTCGATAAAACCGGCGTAAGCAAACGTACGAGATATATACGATCGGTACGTGGATCGAGAGATAAAAAAAAAAAGAAAAAAAAGAAATTCATCGGATTCTCTTCTCTCCCCGTACGTATATGGATTCGATTTAAATATTCCCCGAGCATCGTGACTTCCCGGGAAACTTTTCTAACCTTCCATCGATTCCTCGATTCCTCGTTAAAAAGTCCATCGAGCGGGGAAAAATTAAAAAAAAAAAAAAAAGAAAAAAAGAAAATAAAAAACGCGTTGTCGCGGAGGATGGAAGATGGAAACTTTGTGGAGGCCAGGTGGCGCAGGTGGTGCGCCGCGTCGTTTCCACCACAAGATTTTGTGGGTCACGTATCGTTCCGCCCCCCTCCCCCCCCCTTTTTCCGTGGAAATTTTCCGCCCCGAAAGCTTCGATTCCATCGCACGTGCTCGTGAATTTTAACGTGGCGAAAAATTCTCGTTTCCGTAAAAGTTTGAAATTTTCGCCGTTGGCCGTGCCAATCGTTGGAATTCCGTTCCATCTCCGGCCTCCCCTCCTCCGTGACTTGTTGATCCAACCGGTCGATTTATAATCCCGTAACGCACGTGACANGTCTGGGAAATATCGTTCGAAGGGGACGAAACCAACCTTGGACGGAGAAGCTTGAGGAAGGAAATGATGAATCTGGAGGAGGCTGTTTATCGCTTATTTTTCTCCTTTTCTTTCTTTTTTTTTTTTTTTTTAAACGTAGGAAAAACACGGAAGAAGAAAGGAGAAAGTTTCTTTAACTTAAAAGTTTCTTTGAGTTTCATATCGAAGGTATTTTGGAAAAGGCGTTTCCAAATCGATTGACAAGAATTCGGGATATATGATATGATGTTGCGCGACGAAAATATGAGTAATATCGACCGAAACGACGAAAAAAGGAAGAAAGTAACTCGGTCGGTAATAGTAGCCTAACGTTCATCCACCGAATCCAGCTATTTTGATTTCCACGTTACCGTGTTTAATAAGGAAATTCAATGGGATGAAAATCGCTCACGGCATAAATCATTATCGTGCCGGGTTTGATGTTTCCACTACCTCTAGCCTCGATTAATACTAATGAACCCGGGCGCGAAACAACATTTATAGGTTCGTAAACGGACTTGATCGTTATTGATATTCCCTCCCTTACAGCCATCAATTAGCATCGCGGCCGTCGAGCGGCGGTTTTACGAATTTCGAAGGGGAGGGGATGGGGGCCCGCCCCCCCCCCCCCCTTCCTCCCCTCCTCTCCGCGGACGAATAATAAACACAGCGCGCTCGGCCGGCGAACATTGGCCGACGTGCAAAATAGCGCGTGGAAGGCGCGGAAACGGTGCAAGAGGAAGGAAGCAGATTCCATTTGCGGCTAAATGACTGATGCGCCCGCGTGTTGCGCGTCACGTTATGACTCTGGACGTGCGATGATGCATCGTTGTAACCGCGTATGCCTGTGTACCCTGCACAAACACTCGTTAACGACCACCGCGAGAAAGACGTATGCGGTTTCCTGCGCTCCTGCGCCTGATGCTTCCTTTTCCATCTCTGTCCTCTGGATGGAACGGCTATCCTAGTTTAAATAGGAGCCCTTCCAAGATTCCTCTTTCCTGCTTTCTTCTACTTTCTCGAATCTGCGCCGTGATCGATGAATAAGGAAACAAACAATAAGGGACGCCAAAGTAGTTTCAAGTTAATATATATATATATATTGAGTTATACGATAATCGACAATTGAGCAATTTAGAATTCAATATCGGTCCGAATACAAGTAGATAAAAATATCGTTCAAAGATAGGAATTTTGTTTCGTAAAATTGCCTCTTGCAAGTCCATTTTTTGCTTGAAAGGGGGAAATCGGTATTTTTCGAAATCGAGGCAAGGAGAGAGGGGGAAATGCGGCGAGTTCGTATTACGTCGTGATATTCGCTAATTGTGTATTAGCATGGTCACCGCATTACCGGTCGATAAAGTAGGGACCCGGTCGCGGTGTACATATTCCGGTGCTGACCCTGCGCCCGGTCCGGAAGGGTCGGTATAGCGGTTCCGTGTATATACTTGTAAGAGGCGCGTAATTTGACTATCGGCCTCGGTGGCGGCGCATCACCGCGAGATTACTCCATTATACCTCCATAGACAATGGAAACCGCTTACGTGCCCGTAAATGGCTTCGTCTACCGCGAGGCCGGGTCCCTTCCGTTCCTTGCCTCCCTTTAAATCTCTCTCCATCCGCTTCCCCATCCACTCCCCTCCCCCGCGTCTTCCCGGTGCACCGACACTTCTCCGCTCTCCTTATTAAATCCCACCATGGCTGCCACCCTTTAAACCCCGATGTTGCGCACCGTTGCGGAATCAATTTTCGGCTGGTTAGATTCGCGTCACGATTTTGAATTGATAATTGCTTGGAATGGAGGAAGGAGGAGGGGGGAAGGGGAAGGAAGAGAGAGAAAGGGGATTCATTTGAGGGAAATGTGACGTTTCCTCTCCTAGTGGACTTTCGCGTTGCTTTTGGGTTGAAAAGAATGTTTGCTATTGTCATATTCGATAAATATAGTGAAGTCCCAAGATTTTTGATTTTTTTTTTTTTTAATTTTGATAACATTTTTCTATAAGTAAAATTGTATGGTTGGGAAGGAGTCGACTGGTAATCAATTTTTATTATTCATTTTTAGAAAAATTCGTTTACAAAACTGTCAATTTCGAAGATACATAGAATTTCATTAAGTATTTTAGGGCCTTGTGAGTCCCCTTTGTCTTCAATAAAACAATTACAATTATAGAAAACACGCAAACCAGATAACAATGAAAAATAATAATCTAGTTGAAAATCTAATTTAATATTTTATTTAAAAAGGGCCTGATCGTGTGAGGTCCTTCTGCAATAATACAATTATAAGTTTGGAAACTATACAAATCAGATAGCAGATATGAAAAATAATAATATTCTAGTTGGAAATTTAATTCAATATTTTATTCAAAAAGGGCCTGATCATTGGACCCTTCTGCATTCAATGATACAATTATAACTTTGAAAATCCCTCAAATCAGATAGCAGGTATGAAAAATAATAGTGATCTAAGTGGAAATCTAATTCAATATTTTATTCAAAAAGGGCCTGATCATTGTGCGAGGCCCTTCTACATCCAATGATACAATTATAAATTTGGAAACTATACAAATCAGATAGCAGGTATAAAAAATAATAATATTCTGATTTAAAATCTAATTCAATATTTTATTCAAAAAGGGCCTGACCATTGTGCAAGGCCCTTCTGCATCCAATAATACAATTATAAGTTTGGAAACTATACAAATCAGATAGCAGATATGAAAAATAATAAT
>NW_006263491.1:94157-100105 GCF_000469605.1 Apis dorsata
GAAACCCCTGAAATTAGATAGCAGGTATGAAAAATAATAGTGATCCAAATGGAAATCTAATTCAATATTTTATTCAAAAAGGGCCTGATCATTGTGCGAGGTCCTTCTACACCCAATAATACAATTATAACTATGGAAACTACACAAATCAGATAACAGATATGAAAAATAATAATATTCCAATTAGAAATCGAATTTAACATTTTACTGAAAAAGGGCCTGATCATTGTGAGGCCCTTCAATTATAAGAAATCACACGAATCATATAGAAAAAACTGTTCCAATGGATTTAAAAATATTTTGCTGCGCGCATAACTTCAATTTTAAGTATTAAAGGATATCTAGAATATCGAGATAGTGTCTGCTTAACTTCACTGTGTGGACAGTCTGTCAACATAAGTGACCAGATATATTTCACAAGAGGTCAAGTGTTTGGCCTAAAAATTGATTTCCAAGCGTGAGTGTATCGATTAGGGGGTAGCTCGTCCAAGACGTCGTTTCCTGCCGTTTAACCACCCTAACGATGTTAACGACATCGTCACGTGCTCATGAGACGCATTCAAACATATCCTGATAGGGGCGCCAAGGTGTGTTTACCGAGAGGAGATACGAAGAGGGAAGGATCAACGATAAACCGACGAGGAGTGGCTGTAATCACAGTGGGGTGCGTGAACGACGTGTTCTTTCGTCAGATAGATTTATATATCCCATTGCAAACCGCTTTGGGTAAATTGATTTGAACGAAGAATATCGTCAAACTATTCTCGTCCAACTAATATATTATTTGCGAAATATTTTTTTTACAACTTGTAGAAAAGTAAGAACAGCGAGAAGTTTGTTGATAAATCGATTATTAGATAGAAATTATAAATGAAAAAGGATTCTACAATCTGTAAATTTGTAAATTGTCAATTAACTAATATTATCGATTGGTAAATTATTTTGCAAATACGAGAGGACCCTTGTTGTCCAAATATTTATGGACCATAATATATGCCGAATTATATAGGGTATAATATTTACATTTGCAAAATATCGATAATTTTATTACGTGTATATTTACTTGTAATGTTTGCATTGTAATATTATGTGAAAGCAAATTTTTTTTCATCATTCATCTCATGAATTGTGTATTATTTATCTATGGAAAACTTTTGAACTGAAACTTCTACGTTTACTCGAGATTTAATGGAGGATTTTTCCTTCAAATACACGGACCATTCACTGTCTTTTCAATATTATTATGTAAGTAACCAGAAGTCTTATTCAGGGCACAATTATTATGTAAGAATGCGAAAAGAAAAATATTTGCGTAAAAATCTGCAGTTTGTTCAAAACTAGGAAAGAGAAAGAAAAATTTCTACCAAAAGAGCTTGGAAAAATCTTGATTCGATAATGAAACAAATTTTTAAAAAAATAGAATTATTTTCCTCAAAATTGAAAATAATGATGACAAAGATAGTAACGAGAAAGTATTAACGATTAAATATTCCGATCAATAAAAATAAATACCGTTGATTCATCATCACTTACCAATGTCATAAGCATTGAATGCTTCGTAAAATATTTCGAAAAATTCTTATCTTCCTAAGCGCGAAACCACTTGTCATTATACCACCTTTTCGAGTGTTTTCTTTACTATAACTGTAAATTAAACTTTTGCATGGCAACGGGAATCTCGGTGGTATCAGGGCTCGCAAGATACGGCACTGGGTGAGCCGAAATGGCTGCAACGTCCTGGACGCCCTCTCCCCTGTCGGCTGCACGGCCAGCATCCCTCTGGAATATTAATATGACGCGAAATATTATAAGCCGCGACAGTCGACGCCACGGGAATACTAAATATTATCCTGCAGGACCGGGCGATGCTCCTGTTGCCGCTTACATTTTGCTCTTGGCAGAAGCCCACGGGCTATACACCCATCCATGAAACACTGCCGTGATAAACTGCTGCCCCGCCGTGTCACTAGTTTTCCTCCACGCCGTTTCACGTCGAGCGATAAGTATTTCTTTTGAAATATACTCGACCGTTTAGCAAGGTGCTACCTTCAATTTGCTTAATGGCTCGGTCGATTTCTTCTTTACCGATGGAGCGCGAAGGAAAAAAGGGGAGGAGGTCAATGCTTGCCGCGATCGCGTACGACGAGAGCATATTTTATCCGGATCGTACTTTCGATTCGACACGATTCGATAAAATTCCACGTATAATCATCTCGGGATCGCATCGTGATCAATAATATTGTTTTAAATTAATTATGCGTTTATGAATATCGTTATTCGACGATATCGTTATTGATGAATTATTGATGTATATACCGATGGTTATGAATTTTGACGATGTTATCGATCGAGTTGCAATCTTTATATTTAACCTTGTTCTTTATTTTGTTTTGACTGTCACATTAATAAATGTTCTGCCCTTGAACATATTCCAATCTCTCAATCTTCGAATTCTTATATTACAGGCATGCGAATATTCTTCGATGGAATACTCATATATCGCTTAGTCTTTCCTCTTCTCCCTTTAAATTTTTATTATTCTCCATTACTTTTACAGCCGTTCGAAAATTCCAGCTGCGCCCGTCTCGTAATAACCGTTAAAACCTCCATCGGAATGTTTTTCTTTGTAATTCCTCGCCCATTACACGTACACTCGAGGCCCCAAAAGTGTTTTCCAAACGCGCAACACAATCTCGAGATAATTACTCGTATGCGAGAAAAAAAAAAAAACTAAGACGGCTCTCCTCTTTTCTTTACGTTGGCAATTCAGGTGAAATAATGTCGGTTTATCCGGCCATTAAAGGAAACGACCTGTTAACGGACGTGCACACCGACCTCTATCCAATAAATGTCCCGCTAAACACCCGGACCTGCCCCACGCGTCTATTCCATCATCCACGCGTGAAACCATATCATCTGTCGATCGATATAACGAAACCACGTCCCGATCGTAATCTCTTTATTTCTCTCCAGGGGTATATATCTCGTAAACTTTTGCACGAGTATCCTTGTATCTGTGTATCTGTGTTCGATTGCCAAGAAGGCATTTCTCGTCCGGCGATGGGATCGAGTATATTGTGAACAGATTGGGAATGATCGATCGATCGGATTTGAATTTTTTACGAGTGAAGAAAAAAGCTTATGAGTTTTAAATTCATTTAAAAAATAGTTTAATGTTAGATCTTTATTTTCCTTAAAAGTGATTTTAATAATTTACTACTCTTTACATTAATTTTTCTTGTTGATGAAAAATCGAAAAAAAGGGGAAATATAAGATCTTCTAACCTAACAAATACGCTAAAAGATTTTATAGCTTTCATCAGAGCCTTTTTTACCTTCAGTATAGTAGATATACGTTATATAGCGTATCAATGCTAACGAGAATCGCGAGTGACGTTTGCAGCCGCCTAGTGACAGGAGTCAGAACTATGGATCATCGCGTTGATCGCATACAACAAATAGATCGTGGCCGTTAAAAATCGATCGTCAAACTTTTTTTAAATTTCTTGAAAATATTCGATGAAATATATCTTCCTGGCGTTTATAATTCGATTTGATAAGTAAATTTTCGAAATTTCTGATGTTTGGAAAAATTGACGTTTCCTATTTTCTAATGCTTTTCGTTTCGTTTTTGTAAACGAGATTATTTCAATATAGTCTACTCTAATTGATAAAACATCGAGTTTAATTGCAAGTGAATATTCAATTTTATCCTCCGTTTAATGCATACTCCGTAAAATAAATCTTTTTACATCGTATAATAGTTTAATTTAAATTTTATGAATATACGCATGAAAATTGATCTCATCACGAGGCGTACGAACCACACCCCGTATGATACTCATTACTTCCAAATAAATGATCCAGAAAAATATACTTCTGTTTGAACATAAATTCCTGAAAAAAAAAAAAAAAAAAAAAAAAAAAAGAAAGAAAGAGCCACTTTTCCCTCCGACCAGTTTCAATACACGCCACTTAAAATCCGCGGTGGTTGAACGACCGGCTAAAATTATGCAGACAGGTCAGTCGCTGACGCTGATCTTATTACTTTATCGTTCGCAGTCTACGTCAATACGTTTTATATATTTTACCGCACGCCGGAGAGAAGACTGGCTGTTGAAGCCTTCTCTAACATTTTTAATTCAATGCACCCGCTCGTGGATTATTATGCATAATACAGTAACTTGGCCGCGAATATAAAGCGTCAGCCTCCTTTCTTTCTCGCCGTCCATCCCTTTTCCACCTCGCCTCCTTTATCTTGAAATTTTCGCCGGAAGAACGATAATCCGTTACGATGTCGTAAGGAGGGACTACAAAGAGTGAATCGTTAAAAAAGGAAAGAAAAAAAAAACTGCCAAGCCGCAAGAGCGTTCTCTCTCTATCTCTCTATCTCTCTATCTCTCTCTCTCTCGCGACGACGCTCCAGGCTTGTTTACGACATCCTCGTCCACTACCACATAGCGATGTTTAAAGACTACGTGCTCAACGTGTACACGAGGCCTTTATTAGGAGTATTTTCCGACACGAGTTAACAACGTTTTCTGTTGGCTCGAGACTGTAAACATATTATTCCGAGGCAAGATTAAAATTGGAATTTTCTTATTCGTCGAAGAAATTTGACGATTGAAACCGTCCCTAATTACACATGGGTCGTCTGTTGGATTATTTTGACGTCGTTGTAATTGTTTTTATTTCTTGTTTTTTTTTTCTTCTTCTTCTTCTTTTTCAGATGAAAAAGTTTTAAATGAGAATTTTTTGTTTCACGAGTAAGTTAAGTAACGACATTTTCCGTTCTGAAACTGTAAACATATTACTCGAGGGAAGATTAAAATTGGAATATTTTTTTATTCTTATTCGTTGAAAATGGAGGAACGACGACTTAAACCACCCCTAATTACACGTGGATTACCAAGTGGATTTTTGAGTCCGTTGGAATTATTTTTATTTCTTGTTCTTTCTTTTTAGATAGGAAAATTTTATTGCTGTATCACGAGAATTTTTATTTTACGAAATAAGTCAACAACAACGACATTATAAACGTATTATTCTCATTCGTTGGAAAATTGAAAATTGAAAATTGAAAACTGTTGAGCTTATCCTTTAATTACGCGTGGTCCCTAGTCCAATAGAATCGAAAAGTGATTTTTGAACGTTTGAATGATTGCTAAAATTAATTTTATTTCCGATTTTTTGCGTAAAAAATTTTACGATGGAAATTTCCAATACTTGTTTATCTCAATAAAGAAATTAAAAATATTTTCTGTCGCCTCGAAATGGTAAACATATTATTCGAGAGAAGATTAAAATTTAAAGTCGAAAAAATGGGATATTTTGTCGAAGAAATTCGACTTGAACCACTTTTAAAGCCAAATACTTTTTAGAAAAGCTACGATTATTTTTTTTATTTTTCATTTTACTTAAAATTGTTCATTACAATGTACGTTGAAAACATTACAGAGAAAATATATTCAATACGTTTCTAAATACGAATGATTACAATAAAAATTTGTTAAAATTGATGGAAACAAGAACTACAAGAATTTCTTGAATCATTTATTAATTCCTTTTTCAAAAGAACGTGGCTTACATTTATTAGCCCTCTCTTCTATTCCATCCACAATGTAGAGAGAAAAATTGCAATCTATAATGAAATATTTATACCCCGTAACCACCGCTATATAAATGCAATCGCTTTTATCCCAACGATCCCCGATTAAGCAACCGTAAAAGCAAAGTTTCGCGGGCATAAGATCCAAGCTTTCCAACATGTCTAGCAAGAGGAGAGGGACATTTTTCTCTGGCACAACGCGTAATTTGTGGTGGCCATAAATCCACCGCGTTCCACGGTAGCGTTGGATGAAAGTTTTCCCTTCGATTTTTGGCAGAAGGAGGGGCTATGGACTGCAAGGAGGGCGGGGTGAGGGGGGAGAAGGGGGTGAATAGATGGC
>NW_006263491.1:100404-106204 GCF_000469605.1 Apis dorsata
AGGGTCCTCCGGAGGATGCAGAGAAATCGCCTGACGCCCCCGTAATTTATGCTCTGACCTCGTTCACCCTCCCCCTCCCCCTCCCCTGCCGGTCTCCTCCTCGTGCTGCAAAGATGGCGCGAGATAAAAAGTCAAAAATAAACGATGATACGCCGGGGCTCTCTCCTATCTGTCCGAAGTTTGCCTCCTCCGCGAGGAAAGTTGGTTGTTTCTGCAAGAATTTATCAGCAGAAAGTGAGCTGCTGCCTCCCTTTAACGGTGGTGATTCTCTCTCTCTCTCTCTCTCTCTCTCTCTCTCTTTCTCTCTTTCCTTCTCCGTTGGAATCAGTTGGAAATAAACGGTGGAAAACAAGGGTCGAGGCGTAAGGATAGCGCCTCTCTTAACTGGGAAAATGTGTTGGAGAATAAGTCGGTGGGTTTGAGGTGTGCAGCCCCGTGTGTCTCCAGATGCGCCGTGTCTGGGGTAGCTGTATCCAGGCCCGACAAAATGGTACGAAAGTTTGTTAGAATGCGGGAAAAGGTGAGGGGATAAGACGCTCGAAACTTTTGAGGATGCTGGAACTGTTCTTTTTTTTTTTTGTCTTTTGGCGGCAGCAAGTGGATCGAGATAAAATATAATGGTTTCCTTCTTTTCATAGCGTGAATGCAAAATATCGATGGAAATGTCAATCAATTTTAGCAGCTAGTTTCGTCGAGAATTAAACGTAACGTGGAGATTTTAAAATTGATTATTAAAAGGGATTATAAAAGTGAAGTTTAGCCAAGATTGACTGTTTCGAACCAACTTCTATCTCTTTCTTCGTTTAACAATAAGACAGTGTCACGAAATACAAATTTAATTAAAATTAGACCGCCATAAAATATCCTTGAAGATAATCTAAAGAAATATAAGAATATAAGAAATATCCAGAAATATCCAAATATCCTAAAAGAAATATCCATAAAATATCCGAGAAGAAGAAGAAGAAGATGAAGAAGATGGCGCGGTTTACGATGAGCAGCCATATTGGAAAACGAAATTGTCAAAAAGTCGAGAAGATGGCGCCCTATCCAGAGATGGTGAAATTTCGACGGTGGTGTGCATCGACTGGAGAGGAATCTGGAGAGAAAAGAAGAGGAAGCAAGGGGGAGAGGGAGGGGGAGAAGGTGGTAGAAGACCGGTCGTTAGGTAGCGCCGCCGTAAAATTAATTACGCCTCGAAACTGTCTTAATTAAAAATGTGTTCGCCACCCCCACCAATGCACTTCTCTCTGTCTCTCTCTCTCTCTCTCTCGCCGTCTTTATAGCCTTCGTCACCTTGTTCTCCTCCCCACCCCTCGTTTATTCCAGCCACTGACTCGCTCTCCTTTCCATCAGGAACGAGCCTCTTCCTTCCTCTCCTCCTCCGTCTCTTCGTCTTCCTCCTCCTTCCTTCTCCTTGTCGAGCCTCTGTCTCTTTCTACACAACCCTTATTGCCTACCCGGCCGCCATGAATATTATGTCATTATGCAATCTCGCGGTGCATGCAACGTAGTAGCATGCTCACTGTAGCCTCACACGCGTGTACGTGTGTGTGTATGCACGGTTTGCACCTTCTAGAGGAGGAAATGGGCGAGTTGGTTTTGATAGAAGAGGTTGGGAAGTTGTGCGAAATTTTACCATTGCTCCACCGAGAAATTGGCCTTATTATTTTGTTAAGGAAAAGGAAGCGTGAATCTAAATTGGCTTCTCAGAGAGAGAGAGAGAGAGAGAGAGAATAATTTATAATTTTTTAGCAATTTTTGTGATTACTCAGAAGGCAAGTTAGAAAGAAAATTTTTTCGTTCGAAACAAATATCGTACGAATTATTTATATATCACTTACCATCAGTCGGTCAGGATGCATTTCAACCGATTCGGTCATCCATCATTTCGTGAAATCCATTGAAAATTTAACGCGATAGTTGAATGTGCTTTCAGAGACATTAGATTTACATGGTTCTATTACATTTACCTATGTTCTATTAAAGAATTTTAAATTGGTGTTAATATGTAGGGCAAACCTTTGCATCGAGCAAAAGGTTCGCGTGGCGTGCAATTTTTTTTTTTTTTTGCGCTGCAAAGAGTAGAGCTGTAACTACCTTAACCGCGATATCGTATCCTTTATTTTGATAAAGCGTGTGGAAACGACCGGTCATATCTTGCGATTTCATCGCCGCTAGTTGCGGCACGCTCTCGCTTTGTAAAATAGTAGCGTGGTGCGCCCCTTTCTCCGATCACTCTAAGGGAACAGGATGAAAGATTTGCACGTTGGGCGAATTATCAACGTTTACAATAAGAAATGGTCATGTTGTGAACTAATTGAACTTCGTAAGAGAATTCTCACGTGATTATTTGTGGAATATCTTTTGAAGCTTTGGTTTCATTACAAAGTTTATCTTTTTCTTGCCTTTTTTGCATGTTTAGTAAAATTAATAATAAATAAATTGAAAATAATAAATAAAAATTAATAATAATTCAGTAAATAATTTAAAGGAAACTGCGAACCGTGTCATTTTTGAGATCAATTCTTGGAGAAATATAAAGGAAAATTCGAATTCTGATCATGATTCTTAAATTAAATTTTAGTGTTCCATAAATTCATTCAATTTCACTTTATTTAAAATATTTTGTTACAATTAATATTCTTTTTCTTACTAACTTTACCTTTGCTTTATTTCTATTTCATAAGTGGAAAATTTAAATTTTATCATTTTGGACACTCGTCCAACGTTCAATTATCTTATCTTCCTTCATTCACTTCACACGTACGAGAGGAAGAAATTTCAAGCATTCATAATTTCGATTCCGATAAGTTGTCGGTTGTCCAACTTTTACCCACCGTTTCAAACATATCGCAATCAACATTTCTCTTAAAACACGGCGCGGGTCCGCACAGTGTGTTTAACGACCGATTGAAACGAGTGCAATAATCCACGGGGACCAAATTATTTCATAATTTACACGTTCGTCATTGAAATTGTAATTTTCCCGCTGGCCGGAACGAGTAAAACGATAATATATGTATTTCGACGCGGTCATAAATATGGGACGACCTATTTATACGGAGGCGCAGACGTGTAATTTATTCATTTAAATTAGACCCCGTGTACAATCGCGTAAAATTAATTGGAGGAAGCTCGCAATCATCACGTCCAATCGCGGGATGATGGCGATTTTCTTTTATCGATGTATAAATAATTAGATATCGATATCGATGTTTGGCCCACTCCCCGATTTGATCCCTCGATTTTTAATTCATCAAGCCCTCGTTTATACCCGTTTAAACGGAATAATAATGATGAAAAAGGGGAGGAAAAAAAAAAAAAAAAAAAAACACCGGGGAAGGGAAATATAATGAAATAAACCCCGCCCTTTTTTTTTTTTTTTTTTTTTTTAAACGTTAAATCACACGATGCAACGCATTAATCCTTCGCGAAATGTAAAGGGGAAATAAACGTGGAAATTAACGGCCTGCCATATTTACTTATTTGCGCTCTTCCCCTCCTCCCTCCCCCCTCCCCATACGCGCAACTTAATTTCAACAAATTTTTGTTGTACCGTGCTGCGCAATTAACGGCGCTGGGGGAGTGGGGAGGAAGAGGGAGCGCGATTATTCTTCCCTCCATCCTCCATCTTGTTGCCTCTCCCTCCCCCCTCCCCTTTAAACGTTTAACGCTCGTAATTATTGTTCATTAACCTTAATCTCGGGGCAAGGATCATTGTTGACTTATCGACCGAGATTAGGCAGGCAGAAAATTACGGTGGAAAAATGAGTGTGGGAGATAGTGCACGCGGTTTCCTAGGCGAGAGGTTAAACGTAAAATTATCAAACGTAATTTCTTGCGCAGGAACTCGCGCAGGAGGCAACACGCGAGACGAACGGTGTTTTCTTTTTATACTGGCTTTAAAGTAAGCGAGATACGCTCATTCATCTCGTATTACACGTATGCACGTGTATATATGTTAATATTTTTTTAAAGAGAGCCAAAATGAATTTGAAGTTCGCATTAGAAGCGAGAGAGAGAGAAAGAGAGAGATAGATTCGCAAAACTATTCCAACTCGTCGAAAGCGTATTATACCAAACATCGAGTCTGAATACTTAGAAACGTGTACAAAGTGTACGAGAAAATACAAAATTTACGAGAAAAGAACGTAATCACAGATTTAACTAGTTTCGCGTGCCAAAGGATCGAGAAAGAGAGAGAGAAAGATCGAGCAATCAAGGGTATCATCTATCTTCTTTTATAGATTTGCCAGTTTTACTACAACGGTATTCGCGTTTCAAATTCCGTCGCGTAAAATTGCCTTCGACTCGAAAGCGTATTAACAAAGGCGTAATTACAGACTCGGTATTTTCTTCGTGCCGAGAGAGAGAGAGAGAGCGAAGTGCGCACGAAGTTTCCATGTCGTCACGGGCTAAGTACTTGCCATACTCGCCTCTTCCCCCACTCCTTACTCTTACTATAGTAAATTCGATCATGGATGTAACGATGAAAACTCGGCCGACGAAGCGAATTTATCGCGACACCTTGAGAATGAAGGCGGAGTTATGAGGCCGGTATTCATCGCGGAGCTCGATAAAATTTTTTTTTTCCACAGAAATTGGAAGATTAAGGAAACTGTTCGCTCGATATTTCATTCGTGTTTTTTTTTTTTTTTTTTTTGTGTGTAATCGTTATCCGCGATAATCGGCCCCTTTTCGACCGCGTTTCCAGTCTCGTGCATCGTTGGATAACGTGTTCCGCGCGTTAACTATTGTCGCGGAAATAATAGCCGACTTTCGATTCGGTGAATGGGGACGGGCGAATGGAAGGCATCGTGAATCGGTTTTTGTTATTATGCGAGGTATTTTCCGCCGGTGGAGGAGATATCGATCCCGTGTACATGTATTGTGTTTACGTGTATATTTTGGTACATTAAATTTCTTTCGACGGTATTTTTTTTTTTTTTTTTTGAACGAGTAATAGAGATATTTTTGGAAAAATATTCTGTGATTTTTAACGAGTGTAATCGCGTATAATTTCCAATTTTTAAATTTTTCGATCAGGAAATATGTTCATTCGTAATTAATATACGAGACTTTCTGTTATAATTGGTAAATAATAAATTCCACGAGCTCGAATCCATTCACTGCCATTCGCGATGTATTTCTCGAACAAAAGATGGAGGCCAATTTCCACGTTCTGGGGTCGATAAACCCAAGGATGCATCGAGCAACGAGCCGCAGGGCCCTGACCAATTACCACTCGAGAATGCAAGTTGCACCACTTGTGCAATCAATGGCATTCGTATAGAGGACGGCCAATTGTACTCCCCCGCATGGACAGGAAGGAGAGGGGGACACCTATTATGATCGTTATACTTGGGAAATACAAAGGAATCCCGATATAGGATTGTGCACCATCTCTTTGGTTGTATATNGACGTGTAAGCTTTTATCGATGCCCCCTTTTATCGTTTAAACGAGAACGAAACGTTCTCGAAGAAATCTTATGGAACTGTTGGATTTGGATGTTCTTTCATCGTATTTAATTATTGCGAAAAAATTTGTTTATACATATGGAGCTCTAGAAGATAATACGCACTTTTTTCTTAAACCAAGATTTGAATCCTTGTATCTCGTTTGTCACTAGAATTTCCCTAGATTCTCATTTATTCCCTAGTAGTTGATATCTTTCATATTGATACCTGCCCATGTTTACATCGAAACACGCTTCTCCTTTTTATCCCCTCCCTCTCTCGAAGACTGTCCAACAAAAAAGAAAAATATTTATTCCAAAAAAAAAAAAACAATAACAA
>NW_006263491.1:106241-109822 GCF_000469605.1 Apis dorsata
GATCAAAAAACGAACTATAGATTCCTCAGGTTATATTTTCAATATTTTCCCTTAATCATTTTTCCCTTTAATCGTAGCATAGACTACGTAACTGTATTGAGTAAAAACCGTCGCCGAAAATCAAGAAAGCGTGTTGGAAACCGCGAAAGGAAAAGAAGAAGAAGAAGAAGAAAATGCTGGCGAACAAAAAGCGGGTCGGTGCATCCTGATACGGTATCCGTATCTCGAAACGCGGGACGTATATGCTGAAATATGTACGAGACGTAAAGCGTATGAAACTCGCGGGATATCGTGTTTCGCGCGCCTTTTGTTTTATGCAGGGAATGGTTTCCTTGCGAGTCGCCCATCCCCTCCTCGCGCGCCAAGGCCAGGAGATACCGGGCATTGTATTCGTCCGTTACGAACGTACGAGATCGTTGTTTACACGGAATATTCAACAAACATGGCGACGCTCGAAGAAGATACGGGCAATTACGGATCGCTTCCCTATTTTTCGTTTTTTTTTTCTTTTTCGAGAATCGTGTATTATATACATAGATATATATATATATGAGATGAAACATGTTACTATGTCACGATTCGTTGGATCATTGGACTATGATGAACAAGGAACAGAAACGGAACAAGGATAGAAAATTTTACGCGTTTCACCGCGACCGACCGAAAAAAGGAAACGACGGATCGAGAACCGAGCCAGATGGCGCCGGATATCGAGCAATCCAGCTTGTACAAACTACTGCTAGCTAAACCAACTGTCTCAAATTACTTAACCCACTCCAAGACTTCGCGTAAGTCGCCGACTCCTCCGAAGCAAGCCTTCGATCCAATCTCCACCGAACAAGGACCGAACAGGGTATGTGTATATATATATATACGCGATTTTGCTCACAACTAATTCTCGAATTACTCTCGGTCGAATCGATCCGGGCTCGCCAACTATGCACGAACGATTCGATCACCGGGCGAGACGATCTCTCGAAATCTCTCGGCCCGAGATTCGTGCGCTTTGTATCTCTCTCTCTCTCTCTCTCTTTATTTGTACGCGTCTACCAACCGCGCTTTTATCTCGGTCGTTCCATTTCTCTTTTTTTCCTTTTCTTTCTTCTTCCCATCTTTTATATATCATTGCCGCCCTCGCCTCTTTGTTTCGCTTTCCCTCCCTCTCTTCCTCCCTTCCGTTCTTCGCTCCCTCGACTTTTATTTATCCTTCCAACTTCTTCCGCTCTGCTCTCGCGCTCACGCACCGCAAAGGAGGGTGGGTGGAGGTTGGTCGGTGGAAATTGGGAAGGGCGATCGCGCAAAACGTGGATGGACGAGAAGAGGAGAGGAGAGGGTAGGTGGTGATGGTGGTGCAAGCAGGCTGTCAAGCGCAGGGGGTACCGGTTACCTGCTTCAGATCTCTCGTATTACCTGGCCCGCTCGAACGGCCGCTCGAGCGTGAAACTCCCTTGGCAGGGGCGGCAATGTACCGGGTGCTCGTTTCGAATCGAATTGAGAAACTATTCGATCGACGATTTGAAATTTGTCAGAGTTGTTATTTTTTGTTAATTATCCTCCACTTTTATCTATTTCCTAAGATATGATTGGTGGGTGAGAATGGCTTACGATGGCTCGAGTCAGAGAGGTAATATTTTTTTTTTTCTTTTTTTTAATTTCAAAGAAGATTTCAGAGAAGATTCGAATTTACGTTCCATGTCATAATAGATTTGAGAGGAACGGATTCAAAATTAATAGAGAAATAAATTCGCAAGTTTCAAGGGAACACCCTGTATATATACCTGCCTGCAAACACCGTGGCCCTTTGCTTACGTGCACACGCGATACCGCACTTCTAAGACCCGAGCTTGATTATGCGAGGGGTTCGACTTGAAAATCCACCCCCTCCCCCCTTTCTGCCTATGAAAAGGAACGTGAGACCGTTCCTTTCTTGGTAATTGGTACAATGGGATTGTACCTTTCCTTTTTTGTTCTTATTTCGTCTTACTTTATTTTTGCAAGATAAAATGAATTTCTTCTTGGACGAAACGAAGGATTTAATTCGATTATCGAGGCCGAAAATTGAAATCTTCGTTTCCTATCGAGACGACATTTTTTCGAGAAATATGTTTCTGAAACATTGTGCACGATTCGTTCAACGGGTGGTGGTCCTTCTATCGACCCAATTACCTTTGCTAAATTTTTAAACAAGCTCTCTGTTCCAAAGGAAAACGCAAAATGTTTTGACTCGAAAAGTTGAGGGGGGGAGGGGGGAAACAACGGGCGGTCGAGGCTCTTTGGATTCTATTCATTCGTAGAACAAATAGAACCGTCTCCGCAACATTAAAGTAAAGAGGAAAAGAGAGAGAGAGAGAATAATAGTAAAAAGAAAGAGGAGATAATAGAAGAATGAAAATAAAAGAGTTTCCACTTGGAGATTTAAATTCCTTTATTCGGATATAAATGAATAGAGTACCGGATAATCGCAATTATATGTCAGAATCCCGCAACAGGATCCCTAATTCTAACGATTCTCTTCTTGGAAGAAGAGGATTCAATGAAATTCGCAAGTATTCATTACTTTAAGAAGATTGGAAAAAAGATGCCATTGAAACGATTGAATAATTCTCTTGCTATGAATACCTCTCTCTCTCTCTCTCTCTCTCTCTCTCGATACAATTCAAATTGTAAATATTCCATGTACGTGTTTAGACAGGACACCATAAATATCTAGTAATTCTCCATAAATACCAATAACTCGATAAATGAAAATTTTAAATTTCCCGCTTCATCTATAATAACCTAAATCGCGAACGACTGAATAAATATAAATAAGTTTCGTTTTAAACGATTATTCCACGAAAATACAATCAAATATAAACAAGCTCCCCCTCCCCCTGCCCCCTTTGAATAATCTTGATCTCGCGAAGAAGCGTGGAAATTCTCTGTATAGCTGGGATCTGGGCGAGGGGAAGAGGGAGTGGAAAAGGGTGGCAAAGGAACGTCGATGGAGAGGGATGGTATCGGGAAATTTCTGAAATACCGTAACCCGTGAAATGCACTTGTACCCCGCATTTGTACTCGAGTTGCCTTTTCCTGTCCCCGCTATTCGTAGCCTCGATCTTCGCCCAAAGCCCCCACGATCAGATTAGTCGAGTTACTCGAGTTCGGGCCGGATTCGAAGTCGTGCAACCTGATACCACTTCATCGACCCGAACCTGTTATTTATTCGACTTGAAACGCGATACCTTTTCAAGTTTCGCGCCAACTCGTCGATTAGCTTATGTATCCGAATACGAACTACTTGAAACTACTTTATCGACGCGTACCTATTATTGCCCACCGCCTTATCGGTAGGAACTCGTTACTCGAAACACTTTTCATTCGTTCTCGACTCGATAATCCCTTTGCACTCCGCCCGGAAAAATATCAACCAATTATAAAAAGATCTAAAAATCGATCCATACGATCGATAAGTATGCATTAATCCTCGATCTATACATCGATAACGTAATAATTACAAAGTTAATATCTCGAGTCGCGAGACAACTTCACGCCTTTGTTAGCGCCATCTTTCATTACACATATATATATATATATATATA
>NW_006263491.1:110454-111062 GCF_000469605.1 Apis dorsata
ACGGATATTCCGTTTGCGGTAAACATACATCTCTCCTTTAAACCACCAAAGGTATTATAAACCGTTGGAAACTTAAACTTTATCCGATTTAAGTTAAGTGGATTTGCGAGCGGATATAGGGTGGCTCGAAAGAAAATCTCCGCCCGTTCGATGGAGGAGGGTTTCATTTACGAGCCGTGAATGAAAACCGATGGATTATGGGTATCAACCGCCTCGTACCAGAGTTCTTCTCCACACGTTGATAAACTCGTGGTTGTTGCGCTTCAACGATCCACGATCGATCCTCTTCGTCCTCCTCCTCCTCCTCCTTTTCCTCCTCCTCCTCCTCCCCTATCGACGATGAATATATTATTAATTTGATATCAGCCAGGATTACAAAGGGGTGTTTTGTACGGGAATTTTTCTCTCTCTCTCTCTCTCTTCTTTTTTTCGAGGGAATTTAATAATGGAGAGAGGCATCGATCGGTCCAACGCGTTATCGATTTCAACGGGAAAGATGGTGGAATTCGCGGAGGCTAGTCGTGCGTGTGGAATGTAATCCGGTGTGATTCGTCATTCGTGCTTTTTTCTCTTTCTTTCTTTCTTTCTTGTTTTTTTTTTTTTTTTTT
>NW_006263491.1:111270-117955 GCF_000469605.1 Apis dorsata
ACGTACATATACTTGGATACGTCATTATAAAATGACGTGATTCTTATTTCAGGTTTGATTATATTACGTTCTTTCGCGATTTCTGGGACGAGTAAAAGCTAGAGTATGTTTTTTTTTTTAATGTAATTTCCTCCAATTTTTGAAATCTTCTTCCTTCTGTAATTTTTAAACGATAAATTATTTTCTTTAAAGATTACAAATATTTTTCGTATCGCATTATCGCACAAACATTTTCCAGTTTCCAGGAGAACGGAGATTTTCGATGCCTGGGACCTGACACGTATTCAATTTTTGTGAAACGCTTTTGTAATTGGCCGCGATATATATTCTTTTTATTCCTATTTTTTTTTATTTATTTATTTTTTTTTTTTAATTCGAAACATTCGGCTAAAGCTTGAAAGCACGGTTCAAAAGTGAATTAATCTCGATTCAATAGTTTCGAAGTTATGATGTGGTTCCTGGCAACGTTTTAAAGGCAAACTCATCGTTAAGGCCGGGTGTCATTCGCAGCTTTCATTTCTCGTATTCGGCTCGATTAAACGGTCTGTCCATTTTATGCTTTCAGCCAAAAAGATGGCTCTAATTTCTCGGTTTTTCGCGTCGTCCAAAAATTGAATCGAAAATATATTTTTCGATTCATTTCGATGTAATTTTCCCGATAATAAATCGAGAAGAAATAAGAAAAATATTTTCCTAGCTATTGAAAAAATGCTAGACGGGGATATATTTTTCTTTCTTTCTTTCTTTCTTTTTGACAAAAAAGCTTTTAAATAATCTCTTAAGCGTTCTCATTTTTATGCTACGCGAATTTAGTACAACAAACTTTTTTCCCCAGCCTCCTTTGATGTACCATTCAACGCGCGTACCACCTACCGCACCTACAATTTATGCACAAAATTTTCGTTTCTTTTTGCCGAGTTTCATTGTTGTCGAATAATCGCTCGTAAACGTTTAATTCATTTAGTGGACAAATGGAAAATGGACGAATTAAAAGTACAAACTTTCCTCCTATAATTCTCTTCTCACGGGCAACACATTGTCCACCTGAATTTTAAACTAAAGTAAAACATTCCCGAATCTGCATTCTCCTCCATTTCGTTCCCTTTTGCAAGCAACAAAAACTTCGACAACATTTATCCCCGATGAAATATCGAAAGTAATCAAATTTCCTCCTTCGTCGCGTGTTAAAATTCACCCGATATACCGCATCCCTCCCTTATTTTTCTGTCGCAAGGTACACGTCGAGAGGGAGACGGAGTTAATCGTCGATCTTCAAGACAAATATTATTCCGAAAAATTGGATTACCGTTATCGCCACTCGCCAAACGTCAGAGCGCCTCGAGGCGCACCGACACGCGCGCCTCGAAAGGGCTTCGAGTGGCCCGCGGTCTATCTCCCTCTCTCCATCCAATCTCCTTTCTCTCCCTCCTTCTAAGATACTCCTTTTTCCCGAATTTTCCGCCATTTTTTTTTTTTTTGAAATCTCTCGTCCATCCTTTCTTATTTCAGATTATTCGTCTGTGTTACGAGTTTTTCTTTGAAAATATTGCAAATGAAAACTCGAATTAAATTTCTTAAAAGAAGAAGGAATAATTTATATAAAGTATTCAAAATTTATAATTACAATTTCAATTGTTGAGAGAAAATGAAAAATATTGTAAATAAAAATATATATAATATAGTGAAATATATAAAGTATATATAAATAAAAATAAATAAAGATATTGTCATAGATGCCATTAAAAATCCTGTTGCAGTATATAAAAATTTAACGAAAATATGAAAATGTCGGGGAATCGGAGAAAATTTTTTTGCAAACGAAAAGAAGGAGGGTGAGGAAGGGAGAGCGACGGTGTAATGCTCTCTTTGATAACTTGGCGCACAGCGACGGGCCTCGTAATACCAGGATTAATACGGGCCTGAAGCTTTGGCCCTATACCAGTTTATAGAAAGCTGCAGCCACACACCTGCTGACTTATACGATTGACGGTTGCGTGCACGAGTTAAAGGAGTTAAGGGTGAATCGAAACGGATTAAATCATCCCTCAAAGCGGTTTTACCTTTACGTGAAATCTTTATGGCCGTTGTTGTTGTTGTTGTTGTTGTTGCACGAGATGTTATTTAAAACCGAGGTTATTTCCGTGAAATTCTTCCGATTAAATGCAAATTGTTTGTTATTCCTTGTATATTCCTGGCATTAAGAGCTGTTTTAAATCTTTAGGCAAGCTGCCCAAGAGATTAATTATTATGTTAAATGTGTACACGTTAACGTGTGCTTTTAAAATTTGTGTTATTTAATTCGTACTTTAAAAATTTCTTATCGTCAAAAGAGAGTATATGCTAATTAGAATTCTCAGAATTTTCGCGAAATTTTCAACGAGGAGATATGCGCACATCCCCCTTAATTTTTAGGGGCGAAAAATAATGTTTCGCCAGCCGAGAGATAACCATCGATCACTGGAGACGGGGAGGCGGGGACAAAAATACGATTCCTTTTCGACTTGTTGACTTTCCACGGAATCCACTCCCACGGAAGTCGAGGATTTCTTCCTGTATTATATATATATATACACGAACCCTTCATAGCCGGTTCATCGAAATTCCGTCGACCTTGCCAAGTTGAGAGCGAATCTATTCTCCCCTCCCCTCTTTCTGTCCCGTTAAAAAGAATATTTCCTCGACGTATGCGGCCACGAGGTATACATTTATTATTCCTTCGAAATATACGAGTTTTCGATACGAGAGACGCGTCCATTTAGGCAACGGGGTTAATCCATGGGGTGAGATGGATCACTGGGGAGGCCGTTGAAAATTTCAAATCGGATCGATCGAGGAACGTTTTTTTTTTTTAAAGAGGGGGTAAAAGTTGCTTGTAATCTATTAAATAAATTAAAGTAACTTTATTCGAAATTTTTGATTTTTCGGAAAAAAATTGGGTTAACGACCAACCCTGGCTGATATAAATAAATCGATTTTTCCTTCTTTAAATAAATTAATTAATCGAAATATTTCGAACGCTTTTGACTGAAAAAAAAAACTATAATATAAAATCATATGTCATAACAAAATTATCTATCTTTATTTACAGTAACTATTTATATCGTATTTTAGAAATTATTTTCGATTATTTTCGTATTCATATTTATTTATAAACAATAGGTTATTTTGACCAAAAAGAAAAAAAAGGAAGATGCCGTAACACTGCTAAAAGTAAGTCGCCGTGTGACGTCAGATCCGGGATCAGCCCGGGGGGGTGAAGCGATTTTACAAATCGTGAGATTATCCGGAAGACGTCGAATAAGGGATGTTTGCCAGGAGAGGAAAAAAATTTTACTATTACTAACAAATTGTGTTGTCAAAATCAAGTCGTATAATGGATTTTTATTATTATTAATGGAACGAATCGCTTAAACTTTTTTTTCTATTATTTTTTTAATTGACTTTAATCGATGCAGTCCAGCGTCAATTTTTTATTATTATTATTATTATTATTATTATTATTAACAATGTAACGTATCCGACGGAAGAAATGAAAATAAACGTTGATGAGCTTCGAATAAAAGTTTTCCAATAATTTCTCTTTGCATACCGTGTGTATAACTTCGTTGATGATGAAACAACGAAGACAGAGAGAAATTTTAACGCTAATTATTCCATCGATAAAAATTTCACAGAGTTGAAAAGAATGTGTTCAGTTTTAAAATACAAGAGACAAGTTAAATTTCCATTATATGAGACAATAGGTGTACATATCCACTACATATTCTCGACAAAATCGAGGAATTCGTCGAGGTTCGAGCCTTTCGACGAAGCTCGACTTCTCGCCTTTCGTTCCAACAATTTTCACACACAGAGACGACCGTTGTTCGCTCATCTTTCTACGCCACAGACATGTTGTTGGTGTGTGTGCGCGTGTATCGATTTCAGACAAATGCCCGCGTAAACGCGCAACAGTTTCTCCCCCCCTCTTTTTTTTCTTCCCATTCTTCTTCAATTTCCGACGACGCCGTTACGAAAAAAAGCCATAATCTTCTCATTGTTGGTATATTTTCTTGAGAAGGAGATTGTGGTTTCAGAATTTTAGAAGCGTTTAAAATATGAAAATTGAATAATTATCTCGTTTATTTTTAAGTATCAGTTTCACTCTGTGTATATATGAGGATAGTAATCATCTTAGTGATTCTTGACTCTTGATTCTTGACGTTAGATAATGATATTATTCGATGTGAAGAATTGCTGAAAGGGGGAATGTTTCACGGTATCGATTATCGACACGATCGGGGTAAAACGAAAAACGCCTGCATTTATTCGCAGCCTAAAAGCTTTTGCATTTACCTGGAAACGCTCGCATTTATAGAATCACGAGGTTGTTGAAATAAAAGGGTTGCAGGAGGAGGAGAAGGAGGAGGAGAGGGTATTAGTTGGGCCAGCTATTCGGTGTTTTCAAATATTCAAGAAACGCGAAAACACTTTCAATTTCGTCCCAATCCTTCCCTCCCCCCCTCAGAGATAAAATTTAACGAAATTGTCCCTAATTGAACGAAATTTTCTAATCTTACTTTACTTAAAAAAAAAAAAAAAAAATACGTTTCGATTCTTCGAACTCACCAGACCCCCTCTGAAGAGAGAGAAAGAGTTTTTTTTCGAGTGGAAGAGACATTAATTTTCTCCCTCTCTTTGCTCGATAAACGTCGATTTTTGGCATCGAATCTTCGTCGGGGAAGAAAATGGATTGGGAATGGAAGGAGAGGGATGATGGGTTCGAATTCACGAAGGTCGTAAATATGTTAATACTTGGTATCACGTACGTGTGGCGGAGGATAGAGGAGTAGGGAGACAATTTTTCATGGGGTGCTCTTTATCATACTGGGCATGGCGATTGGACGATATCGTCGATTTCACTGGCAATAACGCCTGGAAACTTTTTATGGTAGCTCGATATATTTATCACCCATTTAGGGTGCAAAGAAAAGGTTTCCTTCTTTTTTGGATTAGTGATTTAATGATAGATAGGGAATAATTATTCTTAAGGGTTGCTGGTCGATTGGAGGTAATGAATTATTGGTTATTTTAAATGTGAATGAAAAATATAAAATATAAAAATATAAAATATATTTTGTATCAAAGAATTGTCAGTGTACGAATTTTTTTAAATGGAAATGTTTTTATCTTTCATTTATCTTTGTGAAGTATTGTTTTTGTGATCTTCTTTTAAAATAACAGTGGTTGAATAAAATATTGCGCGAAAAATTAATATTTTTGGTGTTTCAAAAAATTTTTTTTCATCAAAGAGATTTTCTTACTTAAATTATTTTCTCATGCAAAGATATCAAGTGGTATTAAATGTGTAAAAAAAAAGGAAATGATAAGATAATTTATTACGGTGTTATCTATTTTAAAATGAATCTTTTTTTTTTATTTAAATCTCATAAATCTTTGGATCTAGATTTACAGGAGGGCTTTTTTTCTTTATTTGACCAAAGTACCATCTGCTCCAAAAGCTATCTCTTTTTTTTTATCACCCGATATATTCTGCAATCAATCGAGTTGTCAAGCTGAATTTATTCAAAAACGAAGCGACAAACGAAAATGTTTTATTCTTTTTATTATTTTTGAATGTAAAATCATCTTTTCTATCACCGATACTTTTCATTCTTATTTATTCCAAATATTTTATCATCTTATATATATATCATTTCAAAAGATTTATTAGAAAATGAAAATACTTTATTCTTTTCATTCTTCTCATTTTTTGCATATAAAATTACGCTCTGTTTTTTTGAAACGCCTTACATTTATTTTAAATTATTTATCACTTTATGATAAATGTTGACAAAGTTTGAACAAATTTTTATTTTTCTCCTTTTTCCACTTATAAAATATTTCAAATATTTATTATCTTGTATATTACCCACATTCAATTAATCTTCCACAATTTTGATTTCTCAGAAAACAAAGTTTCAACAAATTTTTGTCCTTTTTTCACATAAAATTATATCTTTTTTCAAACATGTTCTATTTATTCTATCATCATATTCAATTGTTCGCGATTTTCTTCACATAAAATCACTCCTTGTTATTCTGTACGTCTACCGAAACATCCCGTTTATTTATTCCAAAGTGTTTACGTGGACTCTCTCGTTTATTTCTTACTCGATTCATCTCTTTTCCTTCTGCGCAAGCGAGACGCGCACTGTACGTAATAAAAAACGCTTCCACGTGAGTGAATCGTGCGTTTCGGAATAAGGACGAAGGAGGGCGCTGCGACAACGCGTGGCGGAAACTGTAAATAACAGGCTCGGACTGGTAAATTAGCAGCGTTAATACACTTTAGCGGCGCAGAATTAATGGTCCGTATTCTGAACGTGCTTACAAGAGCGGTAACAGTTATTAGCGGTAGGTCATTAGACGGTTTGCACGAAACAGCCGACAGGTTTGGTCAACAAGGTCATTTGTAACTGTTAACACGCTTGTAAGTGCGAATTGAATTCGGCCTAATATCGCCGATAACACCGCATAACCGGCTCTCGTCTCGTCCTCGACCATTACTCCCCTCCAACGAGCCATTCTTCTTCCCCGCGTCTTTCGAAGTGACGTCTCTGCGTTGTGTACGACAGAGAAATACTTTTATGGATAATTCGAATGATTTTTTTCTTTTTTAATTTGTCTTTTGTTTTTTTTTTTT
>NW_006263491.1:118285-121712 GCF_000469605.1 Apis dorsata
TGAATTTTTTTTGTAAAAATGTAAAATTTTATACAAATTTATAGATAAAAGAAGATTTCACTTTTACTTTTAATCATTTTAATTTTTTCTATCGTTTTTGTTTCAGGTAAGTTTTACCTAACAGACATCTTCATTTTCACGTTTGAGTTTGTCATGGAGGAAACGTGAGTATTTACTGGTTCATTTTTACGTACAAGTATAATAAGAAAAATTAAATTCATTTAAAAGGATAATAAATATAAAAAAGTTTGCTTTTAAACTTTTATCAATAGTTATATTCCATTGTTAGCCAAATTGCAAAAGAGAAGTAAGAAACAATCAATAATCTATTTATAAATCAAATAATATACAAATTCTTGGTAAAAAGTTTTACAATTTTTCAAGCGTGCATTGTGCAGGATAGAGACGTAAATAATTTTCTCCGCGTTTATTTTCATATATCGTAATAGTAACTCAACAGATAGAGAAAACTCCGTGGAACTCGGTGGCATGGTAATAGAAAGATATAGGAGAACCCATTGAAGGCGGAGATACGGTGACACAATAATAGAACATTACGGAAATGCTGTCCATTTACAATAGGGAAGTACGCCAACGACGAAGGGCTAAACAGAAGCTATCACGCGGAAGAAAGGAGAATGAAATATACCTTTCGTACCATCAACCTTTCTTTCTCTACTCTACAAATATAACGTATACCATTATAAATGCATTTTAATGGTCAATTTTTAATACCGATATTTTCGCCACTGAATTTTATTAAAATTTATTATTTTCTTTAATTAATTATTACATATCCATGTACAGTATAGTGCCCAGTTAACCGTCTTGCTCATAAATTTCTCTCCCTTCATCCACAAAAAAAGCGAGCAAAAAACAAACCGCCAGTAACGCCATCTCGTCATCTTGACAATCGTGCGACAGTTAACCCGAGTACACATCCTGTATAAGAGAAATGCGCGGATAAAAGAACGAGTTTTTATTAACATTCATTCATGCGTAAAAGAGAATTCGCACGTTTAATAATAATAATAAAGTTTGCACGAGAATCAATTATACACATCAGTATATATTCCATCCCAGTTCCGTTTCGTTAGCCATCATTTGTCCACCTCCTCGTTGCTCAGCATTTTCCGATTGCAAATCATGCGATACTCGGTCGGTATCGAAGTTTGATATCGACCTTTCGTCGAAACAGGCATCCACTCCGCCTGTTGTCCTCGTCGTAATATTGGCCTTTTATCCCTCTCCGTTTCGAAACGGATGGAATCGTGGAGGGGGAAGCATCGTTTCATCGCCCCTCCACGCATCCTTATTCCTGCGCTACTTATCCTAGCTATTCTCTCGCGTGCACACCAGAGCTAAGACAAATCGTAAATAGAAACGTTCTCATTTTCCGCTCGTTCTTTTTTATTGTTGTTGAATATAGAAGGATATACTCGAAAGAATGGATGAGGAGCGTTCTGGTGGAGGATATTAGTTGTTTTCGAGAGATGAATAGTGAAATATATTTACAAGTATGTAAACGATAGAGTATCCACAAAAGTAATGTTTGTACTGGATATTTTATTTATATTAGGATATTTATATTTGTAATAATTGACTGTAAAAATTAATAAAAAGTGTTTGTTTATATTTTTAAACTTTGATCTATTTCAAAGTCTATATCTATTTATATAAATACTGTAATTGACTAGAAATAGACTATAGAGGATAATATCTATGTTACGAGTACAAAGAAACCTAATCTACTCGTAACAACGTATATGTAAAGACTTTTCATACATATTTTATTTTCATTCTAACTTTTTCTACTTCGTTTGCTAGTTCATAATCAATGAATAAGTCTGTTTGGACTAATATAAGGTGTAATTTTGTCACATGAACGATTATAAACGATTATAAGTCGTAAACAATACGTTGTCATTCGATCAAACGAACGAAAATGAGGGGTTGGATTTGATATTTGTGGGGGGTGTATACCGCTCTCGTAAAGGATGGAGGGGAGCAGGAAGGAAACCGATCCTCGAATCGTTCATCTCCATGGCAAATATTGGACTGTCGGATATGCCAAAGATTTTGAATATTGCTCCCATAACATCCTCGGGCTACGCTTCTTACTGTTTCACGAGTCTCGTCTCTTATTTTATTACAAAGTATTCGTTTCGATCCGATAAATGTTTATTTTAATTTTTCTTAATCTGTCACTTTTTTCACGATATACAATATCGAAATATGATTATTACGGAATATCAGTATATAGAGGATGTTGATGTACCAAACGAAATTATATCGATAATAGCGAAATAAAATTAGGAAAAATGCACTTTTCGCTTTTCATGTAAATTCAGACGTTTCGACGTAAAATATAGGAAATCTTGTTATCGTTGATTAAATTATTACACGTTTGGAAACTGCACATTTATTTGCGAATTAAAATTTGTAACTGACCTGGATAATAGATAATCGATAAAAACTTTTTCCTGTTCTAAAAAATATCTAGACCAAAATTATTATTTAAAACCGCGCGTTCGAAAAAATTCGTGCACGTATATATCCAATTAACAGGTATCTGTTTAATAATCGTTGATTATTCATCTTCTAATTACCTTCACGCGAATATTCGAAATGTTTCAATATCGCAATCTCTCCAAAGCCTCTCCCAATTGTTTTAACCGTTTGTTCGAATAATGACAAGAAAGAGAACCCCCAAAAGAGGGTGAAAACAGAAATTCTGCAAAATCGGGATCCAAGTTGAAATTCCAGTTTCTTCAAGGGGGGAAAAAAAAAATAGTAATTGAATCCAACGATCAAACTTCCGTTCGCTCGTAATTACATTTTTGTTTGAAAAGTTACCATTTCGATATCCCCCCTCCCCCTTTCTCTCTCCCCCCTCTCCTTCGGTATTTTGTCGTTTTTCGTTATGTAACGACGCTTCCACCACCGGTATTAAATTAATTAAACCGTGTTCCTCATTGAAACGCATCATGGGCGGAGGGGGGGGGGGAGGGGAAGGGAGAGAGGAACGATCGGAAACGTTATAACCTATCGATTGGTTTTTTTCCCCCCTCTTTCTCCTCCCGAACACGTTCGGTTGAATAGAAACATCCTGAATCATCATTGAAACAACCGGTCACCACCCACCCACAGGTTTCGGCCGTGGATATAATTATTACCACCTGCAGTATCGGTTGCTCGTTACGTATTCATTTATAGCGGTGGAGGGGGGAGGGAGGGGGGCTCGGCTCGATGTAACGCAATACTGTATCGTCGATATTGTTCACGGCGTACAATTAATGTAAAATATTACGCCCGCGCCCCGGCACGGGATAGGCGCGCGTCGATTCCATCGTGGAATTTATGCCCCCATCGCCGAAAGTAAGCCGCTCCCCCCCCTCTCGCCTAGTGAAATATGGAACGGCGTACG
>NW_006263491.1:121792-123065 GCF_000469605.1 Apis dorsata
TTGGAACCGGCGTGAACGTCGAAATTTCGCGTTCCCTAATGGAGCTCCCTGAAGTTGGAGACGTTGGTGGTTTCCACTTTGAAATCGTGGGCGAAATTGGTTTCCCCTCGAAATGGGAAATGCACTCTCTTCGCGCACAATAGAGGGGGACGGTTTTAAGCGAGGGGAGGGGAAGTGAAAAAGAGTGTTTCGAGGATTGATTTCTTTTTTTTTTTCCTGTTTGGTTGTATTTTTTTCAGATGTTAGAGTTTGTGATCGGCGAACCGTTATTTCTCGAAATTGTTTCAACGGGATATTAATTTGGAAGGGTTACGTAAACCTAACCTAAAAATTCGTTGGATTCGATATTCGAAATTGTTAATTTTATGAATATTGACGATGTTAAAAATCGTATAAGCTAATCTAAAGATGCATTCGTTTAATTTAATAAATTATTAATCCATGTGTCTTTATAACATGATCTTCAATATTGGAAAATTCTTGAGATTGTTACAAATATTTTACAAACGAATCTGCGATTTCGTGTTATTTTCAAATAGAAGTTTAATTGAAATATCAGCGGAATAAAGTATCGCCCTAACTAATTTTGTTCAACGAGCCTCGAATTATTATTTTTTTCAAATCGATTTATCAATAAAACGAATAAAAAAAAACGTGTAAATCCGATAAAATCGAACGACGTTAACAATTTTTATCGTTTCCAAATTGAAATAGCGAAACCTCGAATATCAACTCCTAACGTTATCGAAAAATATTTGAAGTATGAAATCGACGAGATTCATTCACCGTACGTGCGAATGCGCTCTCTCGATCTCCCCTTTATCCACTGAGACGATGGTAGTAATGGCTGGAATCGTGTCGCGAGATCTCGAGCGATTTCGCGGCACAAGGAAGGAGGAGGTGTCGCGCCATCTTTGTTTGGCGCGGCAATCGGCCAGACACGTGTCCTTGGAAAGAAAGAAAAGAAGGAGAGGAGGGGGGAGAAGAAGAAAGGAAGAAACCGCTTGTGGCGCTGACAGCCACCGTGAAATCCAAGTCTTAGACACCCCCCCTCCACTCCTCCTTTAAAATTATTACGTTCTGCTCGAGATGATCGATGCCTGGTTTCCTCGTTCGCACCGCTGGGATCCGGTAATCGTTCGTGTCTTGCGAGCGTTTCGCCGGTAGAGACAATATTTCTCGCGGCCATCCCCCTTCTTTTCTTCAAGCAGTAGCGATGGGAGTAAGTATGGAACGAGCAAAGTATGGAACAAGGTAGCGGTAGCGATGGGAG
>NW_006263491.1:124331-130830 GCF_000469605.1 Apis dorsata
TAAGGGTGCTCGTTCAACCTTGAATCTGGAGGGGAGAAACGAAGGGTGGCCTCCTCCAGAACCCCTTGCGCTGGAAAAAAAAGGGAATCCACGGAGGTGGCGCCCTCCTCTTCTAGCGACCAGAAGAAGCGGCAGCGCGTAAACGAGTCTCGAACATCCTCGTGAAATTAGGTTACGCGTGCTCAACATCCCTCCCGATTTTTTAATTAAGGACATATCGCTTCAATCTCACCCCATTTATAAACGTACAAGAAGAAGAAGAAGAGGAGGAAGAGGACAATGTGAATTCTACTATAAAGTAACTTTCGAAATTTTATTTTTTTGCGTAGAAAGGACTCGTAAAAAGGAAAAAGAAAAAATCCATCGAAATCTTTCACCCTCTCTCACCCCCATTTATAAAGAAAAAGAAGAGGAATAGACAATGTGAATTCTATTATTTATTAAGTTTGCGTAGAAAGGACACGTAAAAAAGGAAAAAGGAAAAATCCTTCATCGAAATCTTTCACCCTCTCTCACCCCCATTTATAAAGAAAAAGAAGAGGAATAAGACAATGTGAATTCTATTATCTATTAAGTTTCGTTTGCATAGAAAGGAAAACATAAAAAATCCTTCATCGAAATCTTTCACCCTCTCTCACCCCCATTTATAAAGAAGAAGAAGAGGAATAAGACAATGTGAATTCTATTATCTATTAAGTTTCGTTTGCATAGAAAGAAAAACATAAAAAAGAAAAAAAGGAAAAATCCTTCATCGAAATCTTTCATCCTCTCTTTTTGACGAGAAGAAAAACAGAACTTGGGGAAGGAAAGCCGCCCCTCCGTTCGCCCTTTCCAACTTGCTTTTGTTTACCGCGGTCCGCGCCACGCTCTCCCCTCCCCTCCCCTAATTCGTTTGATCGTCGCTCGATCCGGAAAGGAATCTCTTTATTCCCTGTGAAAACACCGATCGGCCGCTTCCATTGACATTGTAATCTGGCTCTGCCCGTAGGGGGGAGGGAGAGAGGGCAAGGAATGCGAGAGAGGGCGCAGTAAGGGTGTGGCGGGCCATCGCTTCCCATTTGATTTCAATTCGCGTCCTTTCGATTCCCCCCCCTCCGCAAACAAACCTTGGATTACACGCGCAGGAATATTTTCTTTTTTTTTTTTTTTTTTTCACCAACTCGCTGCTGTTGCACACGTAGCACTGTGTGCGCGCGAGGCGTATATGGCGTACGACTCGAGAAAGGGATGGAAAAATGGAATTCGCTCACTGGAGAGCAAGTGAGAAAAAGAGAGAGAGAGAGAGAGAGAGAGAGGGGAGGTGTATGAAAATATAAAGAGCGTGGGATGTAAAGACTGCGAGCTCAGGGGCTTTTGTTCTTTCGCCTCGTTTTCTTCCACCCTCGTGCACTGGAGGGAAAATTCACGGACTTAATGGTCTCGTTTATTATTTCTTATACCTTCGGGAGGGTCCGAAAAGTCAGCCACTTTCCCTCCCCTCCCTTTCGAACGGTTGATGGACGTCGATTCGAGGGTTGTTGGATCGAGAGGAGGGGGAGGGGATGTTGCATTACGCGGGATGAATTTTAATCCTATTCATCCTCGATCCTTGGCAAGGGTTGGAAATAATCGATAATTCGATCTTTTTTTCTTCCCGATCGAATTTTTCGAAAGGATGTATGTATATAATTATCGATGGAATATCGTTATTTGCTTGTTGTTGTATGTCCGATTCTATATTGAAAATAAGTTGGGGCAAACGTTGCTCGAAATTGAAATACGAAAATAGCGGAGTGACCTCGCCTTCAGAAGCGTACGTTTCTATTGGATATTTTAGATACATGTTGCTTGTCTTTCATTGTATAAATAGAATTTTGTTTTGTTTTTTTCAATCGGAAGATTTAAGATTTAGTTAGAATTTCTTTCGTGTAGTTGATCTCAAATTTTATAATTTAATTCTAAGATAATTATAAGAAAGATATATTAGATCGATTGATGAATTTTAAAGAGATTATGGATTGTAATATCAAAATGTCATTTAAAAAAATCGTTTCAATTTTTAAACAATTTTTCATTATATAAATAGAATTTTGCTTTGTTTCTTTGAACGAGAATCAGAATTTTTAAGATTAAGTTAGAATTTCTTTGTGGTTGACGTTAAATTTTATAATTTAATTCTAAGATAATATAATAATTATAAAAAAGATATATTAGATCGATTGATGAATTTTAAATAGATTATGGATTAACAAAATGTCATTTAAAAAAGTCGTTTTAATTTTAAAACAATTTTTCATTATATAAATAGAATTTTGTTTTGTTTCTTTCAACAAGAATCGGAAGATTTAAAATTTAGTTAGGATTTCTTCGTGTATTTGATCTCAAATTTTATAATTTAATTCTAAGATAATTATAAGAAAGATATACCATTTAGATCGATTGACGAATTTTAAATAGATTGTAATATCAAAATGTCATTTAAAAAAATCGTTTCAATTTTTAAACAATTTTTCATTATATAAATAGAATTTTGTTTTGTTTCTTTCAACGAGAATCGGAATTTTTAAAATTTAATTAGAATTTTTTCGTGTAATTGATCTTAAATTTTATTCTAAAAAAGATATGCCGTTTAGAAAATTTTCGTAAATTTTAAATAGATTGTAATATCAAAATGTCATTTGATATACAAAAATCGTTTCAATTTTAAAACAATTTTTCATTACAAAAAATTTTGTAATTTTGTAGAATTTTGTTTTGTTTCTTTCAACGAGAATCGGAAGATTTAAGATTAAGTTAGAATTTCTTTATGGTTGATGTTAAATTTTATAATTTAATTCTAAGATAATTATAAGAAAGATATACCATTTAGATCGATTGACGAATTTTAAATAGATTGTAGATTGTAATGTCGTTTCAATTTTAAAACCTAGAAAAAAATATAGTGATATTTAAGATGGGATACTAAGGTAGTGGAGGGAAAAGAAGTCCGTTCCAAAACGAAATTTTCCGAGTAGTTGACCTCTCTTCTCGAGGTGGAAGGAAGTCGAGTCGAATCTTCCCTAATTTCTTTCGCTCGAATTCAATGCGTGATCGATGCAACGTGAGAAGATGCACGATAATCGTGGAGTTCCTCCTCCTCGAAATTCGTGGACCGATTCCAAGTGGAAAATGCCATGCATTACGTCGAGGGATCGATGATATTTTTTTCAACGCCAATAAATATGTTACGATAACGTCGTGAAAGAAGATTAAAAATATCATGGTTCATACATTGAAAAAAATTATTATTATTATCTCATAATAATATTTCTCTCGATAGAATTTCTAACCTAAGCTAATCATAACTTAGATCGATATACGACGTTAGTAAATATTTTTACCTATCAATCCGATAACAAGAACATTAAATCTCAACAGTTGATCCAATGAACCTCAATATACGATTATTTTTAATACAAATTCTAAATTCTCGAAAATAGTGAAAAGGGATAATTTAAGTCAGTACGCTGGATTAATTCCACCTCTCTGAAATCTTCGTTCCAATTCTTGCGCGAAACCGATTGGCCAGTAATGCTCGTCTCCAAAAATTTGGGTCGAGGCAGCAAAAGAAAGAAAGCAAAAAAAAAAAAAAAAAAAAAAAAAAAAAAAAAAGAGAAAAGAAGAAGAAGAAGGAAATAAGAACGAGCCACTCGCTATAAAAACGCTGGTAAAAATGCAAACGTGAAAACGTTAGCGAATGGGGAGGGGGAGGAATAGAGAGGAATCGAGGGCAAAGAGAGAGAGTCCGGCGGATCTTGCAGGATGTTTGGCCGGCCTCTCCACTAACAAAAGGAGCACGAAACGGGGACGGTGGATGTAAAATATGATGCTTTTAAGCTTGCGTGGAGGAGCACGGTTTGCGCGCGCCTTTAAATTTCACTTCGAAGATCGAAGAGGCTGTGTGAAATCAACCGAGCGATCCTGCAGTATGCAAATACGCGGATGGTTGAAGGAGGGAGGGAGGGGATGGATGGGTGGGGCGCGCTGTGTGAATCTGCGTGGGGCGGAGAGGGTGTAGATATGGTAAGGAGAGATGAAAATAAGCGCGGTGCAGGAGGTGATCTAGTGAAAAATGGGGTCGTAAAGCATTCCACTCATATCGTATCCCGCCTTTTCACCCTCCGCGTATACCACCCCCCAAGCGCGCGAGTATAGTCGGCTTCTTTCAATCCTTTCTGCGGCCTGCCAGACGCCGTTTTTTAATTTTCGACTCTCCTTGGATCTCTCGAGGAAAGAACGCTGGTACACGTGTTGCAATGTGGATACGCGAGTGATGGGTTTAAGTTGATTGGATTTCGAACAATAAGTGCCGCTTAAACCCATCACTTGTATTAATAATTGTATTGCAACTTCTATCTAGAAGGATCAGTAGACGTTTTCAAATTAATATATTTAATATATTATAATCTATTTGGGTATTGACATTGTTAGCTTTCAAGACACAGATTTTTTAATTTTCGGGTTTCCTTGATCTCTCGAGGAAAGAACGCTGGTACACGTGTTGCAATGTGGATACGCGAGTGATGGGTTTAAGTTGATTGGATTTCGAGCAATAAGTGCCGCTTAAACCCATCACTTATATCGATGAGATTTGTATTGCAATCTCTATCTAGAAGGATACACTTTTCAAATTAATACATTTAATTATAATCTATTAACGTTGTGTGTTACCTTCCAAGACGATTTTTTAATTGTCAGCTTTCCTTAATTTCTCAAGAAAAGAACGCTAGTACACGTGTTGCAATGTAGATACGCGAGTGATGGGTTTAAGTTGATTGAATTTCGAACAATAAGTGCCGCTTAAACCCATCACTTGTATTGCAATTTCTCTTTAAAAATATAAGTACACGTTTCAAATTAATATATTTAATCATAATTTATCTGCGTATTGATGTTGTTTGTTAACTTCCAAGACGCCGATTTTTAATTTTTTCTCGAGGGAAGAACGTTGGTACATGTGTTGCAATGTAGATATGCGAGTGATGGGTTTAAGTTGATTGGATTTCGATCAATAAGTACCGCTTAAACCCATCACTTGTATCTATGATTGTACTGCTCTATGTGGAAAGATAAATAGACATTTTAAATCGTTCTATTAATAAATTTAACGATAATCTATCTGCATATTGACATTGTTTATAAAAATTTGTTAACTTTTAAAATGATTTCATGTTCCACTATTGGATGGAACAATATTGAGACACATTGAATGTTTAATTTATTAAGCTAGAGAAGATTTTATTCCTGTTTGATATTTGATACCGATAGATACGTAATTTTGGATGGTCAAGTTATTGCATGATGTCTTGCGCGATAGAGATCAATTGAAAGCCTACGTACATTGACAGATAAGCAAACAGTCCGCTTCAAACCGATTTTGAGATACGATGATGCTCAATACCAAGTTAGATTAGGTTAAGTTAGGTTAAGTACGACCAACAAGTACATGGATGAGAACAAACAGCGATTGTGCATATCAAATTCGAATTATATTATATTTCAAGAATCGTACAAGAATTGTTTCATAAATATTATTCTCCATTTTCCTTCTATTTTTCCATATATATTTATTTTTATTTCTGATACATATTTATAAATTGTTTAAATAACTTTGAATAACAATGAAAATGAAAAGGAGTGTTTGCAAACTAGTTATTACTGTACCTTGGATAATGTTGTTAGACATTATGCCTTACAAAGTGAGGTTATGTTTTATCAAGAAACTTTCCGCGAAAAACACGATAATTGGCGGATAACAAGAAACAATGGAGGTTAATAGAAACAAGCTTAAAATTGTTTCTAGTTAATAAAATTGTTTAAAAAGATAATGAATAAAAGTTTCTATATTAATTTCGATAATTTAAACGTATATTCATTCCTCGAGTTTTTAAAAATAATTTTACAAAAAGAATCACCCTGATATAATAATAATTTCATTTAAAAAAATCGATTACCTTTGATTTAATAGTATTACAAAACAGAGACATTTCTCCCTTAAAACTCGCATGGCTCTCTACTTTCTAACTTCCAAATACCAAAATGATTTATCAGTACAGAGCCGCTGTTGTACAACGTTGCTGGCAATTATCAAAAACTAGATTTACAGTGTGCGATTTCTTCTTTCTGCTCGCCTAACGTTGCGCCATCTAACGATTTATCGCCACGCTGTGTGTGTGTATACGTGAAAAAGTCAACTGATTCCACCATTTTCCTATTGCACGTCGCCGTTTCTTCCCGTTATTTATTACATGCCTCGTGTATTTACAACTGCATCGGAGCCCGCGTGGATACGCCGGTAAATCAAGGGATCGGTTGGGCGAAAAGCGCGAAAAGCGGTTCCCCGGTTTGTGATAAATGAAACGGTTCACGAGATTAAGGAATATCGTCCCACGAATCATAGGCGAATCATAGGCGTTTTCTTCCACTGGATTCGGCTGTTTGCGCGCCGTGGCAAAAAAAAAAAAAAAAAAAAAAAAAAAAA
>NW_006263491.1:130992-137062 GCF_000469605.1 Apis dorsata
CGACATTAATTTCTCTCTCTCTCTCTTTCTCTCTTCTTCGGTTATTGGAGATAAGCTCTATGACGATTTCTCTCTTTTGCCAGAGAATCGATCGATTCGATTTTTCGAGATCGTCGAGTAATCTTCTCAGAGGATGAATTCGTTCGAGAGTTGGCTTCTTTCGCGGGGAAAGTCATTATCATCTGATTGTTAGTTTCGACGAAAACTTGTTCGGGAATAATAAAATTGCACTCGAAAGTTCTACACTCGTTAAACAATATTACGTTTGAATGCTGGACTTGTGAATAGATATAAATCGAAGAAACGATATTATTAATTACTTCGATGTTACAAAAAAGACGAAAAAAAATAAAAATCTTCTTGTTGCAAATAAAATGAAAAGACAGCGAGATCGAATCGCAATAATAAAATTAGGTTAGGAAAGGTCATTCGTTTCCAATTTTGTATAATAATTATAAGATAAACGAAAAATATATGGCGAGAAATATCAGCGATATATGGGTCGAAGCGTTTGCAAAACAGTCGAAACGCCGATTCGAATTTTGTTTTCGTCAATACGAAATTCGTTACGCGTAACAAAATAGCACCGTGGACGAACGTGCATTGTAAACGGTGGGATAACAAACGATGTATCACGAGCTTATTAATTATACAGTGTACATCTAGCGCATAATTAATTTGTAATTCGTAAATTTCGTTGCTGGACGTATCCAGTGTTGTGTAAATAGGTCACGAGACCGGACTGGAATGGGTAAAATGGCGGCCACGAATGTGAAGAAAAATAGCCGAAAGAGGACTCGAGTGTCGCGTCATGGTTTTCGACGATGCTCGCACTCGATGTCTCTTTCAAACAACTCAAGTCTGTTTTCTTTTCTTTGCATACCGTGAAACAATTAAGGAATGATACTTTTAATGTAGGCGATACAAGAATGCGAGAGAATGCTTTTGAAAGAATTGGAGAGGGAGAAGAATAATAATATTTAAAAATTATAATAATTAAACCAACACAACTTATAAATTTAGTATTCATATAAAATAATTAAAATTTAAAATTATTAGTATAGTTTTATATATATATTATATTTTTTAATTTTAATTTTAGAAATAATTTTTATTTTATAATATTAAATATAAATTTTATTAAATATTATAATTTTATATATTTAATTTAATAATTTATAATTTATTATTCATATAAAATAATTAGAATTTAATATTATTTGTATAATTTATTTATATATGTATTGAAAAAACTGAAAAAGATGAAATGGAAAAAATTCCTCTTATGGACTGATTCTATAATTGACAATCTCTGAGATATTGGAAGATTTGGATAGATTTGGAACTTGTAATTGAAAAGGGAATAGACATCTGGCGACGATAAATTGAAATACCAAAAGATATTAATTATCAAGCGATACGACAGATTCGAAGATTCTGAAATGTTAAATTAGACCTAAATCATAAGCAATATAGGAGCAAAGTAAAGAAAGATAGACAAAGATTGTGAACAATTCGTGTTCGCTACATTTGAGAGCAAATATTACTCTAATGATCGTTATGGACACCAACGGATTGCCATTTATATTCAAAATAATTGGGGACCAATTTTAATAATTATTAACGTTTGAATCACGAGCAAATTTCAGGTTAATCGAGGCCCAATTGTAGAATCAATTTCGTAAAAATAAGAAGAAAATTAAACTTACTCAATTTCCAACGCGATTCATTTTTGATTCCAGTTTAACAATCGTACAATCGTTTAAAGTTGGCCAATTCGTTGCATATTCATTCGTCGCGTAACTATACATTATCATATATTTGGCTACGTAAACGAGGATTGTGGGTTCCTGAAAGCACGCCTCTGTCGGAGTAGGGAAAAGCTCTTGGACACCGAATTCCGGATCTCAGGCCGATAAGCCGATTACCTTCTATTTTTTTTATGCTAAATTTATGCCATCAACCGCACTTTGCCCCCTCCGACAGTGACAATATTTTCTTTGTAACCCCCTGGAAAAAGCAATTATCGTCTTTCGCCGCTTTCCTGATGTCGAAAGCCCGAAGCGGATAAAGCACCGATTTTCGACAGCCTCCATCGCTGTTGTCTGATACTCTCTCTTTCTCTCTCTCTCTCTGCCTTACAAATTGAGCTTCTTTTGTGGCCGTTAGTGCCCTCTCGATTATCGATCGCCACGTGAAATCCGAGACCCAGACGCCCAGGGAACGAAAACTGGCTCCGCCAGCCTGTTTGTGTCTCGGCTCTCGATTAAGCGGACAAGGAAGCGGTCGAGCAATCTGGTTGATCAGCTTTTTGCCTGATAAACCTCGAACCACTCGTTTCCTTTTTTCCCTCTCTCTCTACATTTTGTCTAAGGATATTCTTTGTACGGATCAAGTTTTTAGTCGTGCCTGATTAATCGATCGACGGTACTGCTTTTAATTAAGATTTTTTTTTAACGAGTAAGTAGTATTAGTATAAGAATCAACTTGGACTCGCTATTTTATAATAGAATTTAAATAACACGTGTTTTAAATACATCTTCGTAGATTTTTGTAAAACTTGGTTTGTCGAATTTGAGGTTATGTCTTTTCTTTTACGCGACAAAGTGTTAATAGATATATTCATGAAGCCTTTAAAGGATTTTGGTTTAAAATTAATATCGGAAAGTGTGAGTTAAAGTTGTATCCATTAAGTGAGAGCGAGACAGAAATAGAGTAGAGGGCGCTGCGATGGACGTACAACGTCGCAACGAGATGGAAGATAATAAAAGCTGAATAAAAAAAATATCATCAATCTAAACAATTATTAACAACATCTCTAATAATAATAAATTTAAATAAGAAATTTAAATAAGAAAGTTTGATCATTTTCATTCTCCATTACTCTATTATATCGATATATTATACCAACGACATTATCGATGATGCATCTATAATAATCGATCGATATCTTGACGATATTATCGACGCATCGAATTGTCGATAATATCGGCATCTTAGCGATGTCTCGAATTATCGATATTATCTATCGATATAGAGTTACAACTCCAATGTCTGCATCTACCAATGCCAGAATCGCGACACGGTGTGCGTTGTGTATCGGACCTAATCCGCGACGAGAATGGGCAGCGATTTCGTAGGGAATTAATCGATCGGTAGGGGCAAATTCCTGCGCAGGTATTAAAGGATTTCCCCTCCATGCTTCCTGATAATTCGATTGTATTCCCTCGTATATATTATATATATATTATATATATATTATATATATATATAACGGACGGTCTGAATAAAATGAATCAAATCCACAGTAAATTCCTGTTTTACAGTTTTTGCAATTGATAGTGCAAAAGATAGGGCGATAATTTTTCATTGCGAGGAAACGGCGCGTAAACTACATTTTATATGCGATAATATAACTGGAAGCTAAACTGATTGAAAATTGGTTAACTTTATGAAATGTTTAACGTTTCAACAAAAACGATACGATCGGTGAACGACTTTTTTGAAAAGTCTAATGATTTATATCAACTGATCGGTTGAAGTTTTGTACAATTGATTATGATTTTACCTTTTATTTTTAATAGGATATTGTGACACTATAAAATTAATTTATAAATTGTATATCGTGTATAATAACAAAATATTCCAGGAGAAATGTTATTCAATTTATTTATCCGTTTAAATATAATGTATTATAAATTCTCTTAGTTTAATAAAATTTTTTTGAAGTGTTTATATGTATATATACAAATACCATAGAGCTATTGTAATTTTTTGAAAGTTTATCAAATTCACAAGTTTCGATCATTCGTTTATTTGTACGTTATCTCTTTAAATTTTAACTTATTATAAATTGAGATAACTTGTGCATTAAATAAACTCTGGATTTCCATATCTTTCTGTGAGTATCAGACTATTCTGCATTAAACAAACTATCCCTTAGCAAACTATTTGTCATAGACTTGGCTATTCAGTGGTCACCTTCCTTCAAGATTCTCCTTTCCTGTTCCTGTTCCATTTCCACTGATAATATCTGAATTTAGGAAATGATCTTGCAAACGTCTCTACATCTGGAATATGATCTATCATAAAGAATTTGAGAATTTTGGAATTGAGAATATATATATATTTATGGGACAATTTTAAAAGATTTTGAAAAAGAAAAGTGTTATTTCTTAACTTATAAATAATTTGAGCTTGAGACAAAAACAGAGATATAGCTGTCTCATTCTGATTACTCTATCGCAATATGATGATATAAGAAATTAATTTTCAACTTGGAAGATAATTATATAAATATTTCTTATTCACTTTTTTTGAAAAAATAAGAAAAAATTCGAAATTCTTCTCGAAAGAATCAATCGATACAAATATTCCAATTAAGTTAAAAGTTTTTCTTCAGTTTTGATTAAACAGGTGAGAGAAGCAAGAGTAGACGACACGTGATGATGAAGATGATAAGAATCGTTAGCCCAGTCTGTTCATTCATTCAGTGTGGATTATTGCTCTGGTTAACAGAGAACGGTTAAGTGATATACGATCTCAGAAGATTTACTTTGCATCGAGACAGAATCTGCAATTCGATCCTTACATATTTGATTATTTACTTTTGGTAAATAGTTAACGGTCAGGGATAGAAACGAGGACGCTTGAATTATTTCTACCAGTGCGAGCGTGTAATTTGATATAACCGTAGGAAAGGGTGATGGATGGGTCCGTGGAGAATACGGCTGGACCATGACACTTTTCGTTAAAAATTGCATTTATCGCGATCTTCTTTACCGAACGAGTTTCGAAAATTATATTTTATTATCTTTTATTATCGTGAAAAATACAAAAAAAATATTCGCACATTATTCTAGTTATTATACGAATTGTATTGAATCCCAGTGCGAAACTAAATGGAGAAAATCGAGAAAATCGTCTACGAAATTTAATTATCGTGTTGTATTTATAAACGATGTCGTGATTGGTTACAATGTTACGATTCTTCTTTCGTCGTAATTTGAATTATTGTAAATACGAGGAAACAGAAGGAAGCTTTTCAGCATAATAGAATTTAAATTTTAATGTATTTATTTCAATGGGAAACCAAAGATGTATGAATTAGATGTTTATAATGGCCGCTTAATGTAATTAGTCGATTTAATTAAAACTCGTCAATAGACTCTGTTATAATTCACAATCAGCTTATTAATACAATTGAAATAATTACGCAACATTTCATGATATTTTACGCCGAGTAATTCAAAATGTGATGCAATGTTAATCAAAAAGCATCAAAATCACATGAAATCGAAAATCGTTAGAGTCATCCATTCAACCAAGTTAAATTTTACACTATCTCCAGTCTATTATTCTAAATATATTCACCTCTAAAACGAATAATTTAATAAATAACAATTAAATAAATAGTATAACAATTACAGGTTGTGCAAGTTTATAAGTCTCACCTGAACGACTACTAGCGCCACGTGGCCATTAACTACATATGAACAGATTCTACATTTGAAAGATCATTAATTATAGTTTCTTTCTAACCTATTTCTTATGCTCCTGCTTTTTTATCTATCGATGGCTATTTTCTTATTGATCCTACTTCCAACTTCCTTCAGCTTCTATTTGCTTGTAATACCTCTATTCTCTTTCTCTCTTTAAATAAATAAATAAATAATATAACAATTACAGATTGTGTAAGTTTGTAAGTCTCATCTGAATGACTACTAGCGCCACATGGCCATTAACTACATATGGATTCTAAGCTATCTTCTTATCGATCTTCCTTCCAACTTCCTCCAGCTTCTATCTGCTCGTAATACGTACTCGTAATAATATCTATTCTCTCTCTCTCTAAATAAATAAATAAATGCTCGTAATATGTACTCGTAATAATATCTATTCTCTCTCTCTCTCTCTAAATAAATAAATAAATAAATAAATAGTATAACAATTACAGTTTATGTAAGTTTGTAAGTCTCTGTCGATGGCTATCTTCTTATTGATCCTACTTCCAACTTCCTCCAGCTTCTATCTGCTCGTAATACGTACTCGTAATAATATCTATTCTCTC
>NW_006263491.1:137129-138577 GCF_000469605.1 Apis dorsata
CGTACTCGTAATAATACCTATTCTCTCTCTCTCTAAATAAATAAATAAATAAATAGTATAACAATTACAGGTTATGTAAGTTTGTAAGTCTCACCTGAACGACTACTAGCGCCACATGGCCATTAACTACATATGGATTCTACATTTGAAAGATCATTAACCATAGTTCCCTTACCTATTTCTTATGCTTCTGCCTCTTTTACCTATCGATGCCTATCTTCTTATTGATCCTACTTCCAACTTCCTCCAGCTTCTATCTGCTCGTAATACCTCTACTTTCTCTAACTCTCTCTCTCTCTCTCTTTCTCTCTCTCTCCGCCTCTTTTTGCCCTTAATCGCGCGAATTTATCTTAGTTAGAACGTCTCTCAATCCCCCATGCCTCTTCCCTCACCGATCCAGATGTAACACGTACTCTCACTCGTGGATACTCGCCTCTGTAACGATCCAAGTGTTCGGCGTTCTATTTTCCCGTAACTTCCGGCGGATGGATGCGATAATGTCCTCGTTTTACGACCGCGATGCTCGTTGATTCGTTTAATTATCCGATCGATCCCGCCAGACTCCCCATTCCAATTATAGAATCACATAACCACACGTTTTACTCTACTCAACTTTCGAACAGGAATGCACACGAGTTTTCGTAGTTGTCCACCCGGATGCCCGCCGATGAAATATCGGAATCGGGGTCGAATTCACCGTGTCTTGGCACGATTTGGGGAAATTTTCGACGTATGAAAAAGTATCGATTGTCTATTCGATGGTATTTTAAACCTTCCTATTATATGCCTTTAACAAGTCTTTTTTTCCTCGACTAGAATTAGGCAAAATTATAGGATTCAATTCAATTTTTCTATAAATTGTGCATTACTGAGTGTCTTGGCACGATTTGGGGAAATTTTCGACGTATGAAAAAGTATCGATTGTCTATTCGATGGTATTTTAAACCTTCCTATTATATGCCTTTAACAAATCTTTTTTTCTTTGACTAGAATTAGGCAAAATTATAGGATTCAGTTCAATCTTTCTGTAAATTGTGCATTACTGAGAATCGACGAATATCAAAATAGAAGAAAAAATAGAAAGAAAAAGAAAAGAAAAACAATTCAAAAAGACAGAGGTACTGAATCCCCCTCCCCCCCTGGATCGTAAAAACGAAGTCCCTTCCATATCTTCCGAAGCATCAAGAAGATAAAACATCGGAATGGAGGAAGAAAGGTCCAAAAGGTAGAAACGGCTAGTGGAACGCATCGATAACGAGTCCGGTCGGTAAAAACGGGCAGCGAAGAAAAATCCGTTCGAAAAGATAATCCAAAAAAAAGACGAAAAGGGATAGCGAAGACGGGATCCAAGGAGCATCGATGATGAGCTCGAACCGCTGAAGAAGGAGGCACGCGAGAAAAGACGAGCCCGAGAGACAAGGATAGAGCCAAAAAAAAAAAAAAAAAAA
>NW_006263491.1:138775-142122 GCF_000469605.1 Apis dorsata
AAAATATTCAGGAAGGCCCTGGGGGTGTTTGTTCGTTGATGCTAGGGTGTCTGGTAGACAGCTAGCCAGAGGAAGAGGAGACCGTCTGAAACGGTCCTCGTCACCGGAGGGACGAGGACAGAGAGAGAGAGAGAGAGTGAGAGACAGAGACGGAGAATGGACGAATAGACTATACAACGGCCGTTGGTGTATATACCAAGTTCGTAGAGACGGTTTTATCCTCTGGGATTCTGGTGTGGTGGCTAGGTCGCGTACACCCCTGCCAAAGCCAAAATCCGCACCTGCCCCGTCGAAACACCCTTGTAAGCCGACCGTAGGTCTCGTACCGATTTCTGGAATGGAGTGTATACAATGCTTGCTCTCCTCCTCGTCCCGCATCTTCTTGGGGAGGGGGAAGATCTCGGCTACGTGTATCGGCCGACTCGCCTCTAAAACGGTCTCTAAGCGCTGGGAAAATAATGGGGGACGGATTTGGGGGAGGCGTAGGGTCACGTTGGAATCTTAGACGTTGGGCGTCTTAGGATAACTGCGACGCAATTGTTAATATCGTATACGCTAAGGGAACATTATTTTAAATTATTTTAAATAATTATTTTAAATAATTGATCATCGAGTGATTGTTTATATGAATTGGGAGTTTGGATATTTTTATTGAGTATATTCATTTGTTAATATTGAAACTTCTTTTGCTATAAATAATAAGAGGAATGATAAGAGGAATCGAGGGAGAGAAAATGAACCTCACAAAAGAGGTCGGCTACGAATAATGAATAGTGAATATCAGCGATGAAAGAGGTTTTTAAATTGCAAGCAAGAAGAATCTCCGCAAGAGATAGAGGATTAGACGCGTAGCAAAGAAAAGATTTATCAAAATATTTTATAACTTTATCTAAGAGTAATTGATAGCTTCGATTTGTATAATAATGGAATTCATTAAATATTTTTGTGCATATTTTAAAGCAAATTATATACTGTACCCAATTAATTTCATTTCATATTATAATATATATTTTATCTAACTCGAACGTTTTGTTTTATTATTATTATTTTCATTATCGGTTTCGATAATTTTCGTTCTTCGATATATTTTACCTAAAAAATATCACTAGTTAGTAATCCTCTCCTGAATGTAAATAAACATCCCCATTATTTACACCTTAATGGTCGACAAATAAATATTAAAATCGAATCCCTTACGATAAAGTAGATTAAGTAGTTTAACAATCAAACTCGAATTCTATATGAAAATAATAATTTTATCCAATTTTGGACGCATTTCTTTCGCATAAAAACCCATTAAAAACAAACAAAGCAAATGAATTATTTACGAAGAGTAGAGAGAAAAGAGGAGAGATTCCCTTTATTCTTTAAAAGCAAGAAGATTATTGCACGATTATTAACAACAATCTTGTGGGTAGCTATAAATATGACGAATCAGCCTGTTTATCATGGTAATTTATTGCCAGGTGCCTGCGCCTGTAACTAATGGCGAGATGAAGCATCGGTAATTATATCTGAATGCGACTCAGTGTCGCGCACTCGAACACATCTGAACAGGATCTTGAACCTTGGATCACGACCAATCATCTGAAAATTCGCTAGCTGCGCCCTCTCTGTGGAATTGACAAGCGATGAGAGAATTCGATTCGTGTCAATTGCTACGAGTATCGAATGCTAATTTCTGATAGAGATTTTCCATATTGTTATTCTATTCATCGACAAGAAGAAACTTTTACATAAATTCTCAATCTCGAGTAATGATTTCAACAATAATTTCCTCTTTTCTTTTTTAATACTAATAAAGTAAAGCTTCCATCGTGGATCATTTTTAGAAATTATTTCGATATTGTAATTTGAATTCTATGAGTTTATCTTCAATTCTGAATATAATAAACTCTTCTCTTGATCGTTTTTTAGAAACCAAATTATTCATCTTATTTGATCTATGTGCGGTTCATAAATATACACGTGTAAATATTTGATGAAATTTTACGTGGTCCATGCTGGTTGCCTATCTACAGGCAAAGTTTGTAGTAGTAAAAATGAAGAAATAAGTCTCGATATTTTAATTATCAGATAAATTGTTTCCATTATTTAGAATTGAAAATGAACAATGGCTAAATATCGATGAAATTGTTGAAATTGATACACAGATTTAACTAAATTTTCGGTGGGGGAATCTTGGATTTTCGCATCCAACGATATCTTGGCTAACGTCTGCCTCGCCAAATTGGAGTTTCACATTGATTTCTCGAGGTCAGTCGAGCATCGCCCAAACTTGGTCTTTCGGCTCCTCTCGCAGCCGGCCTTCAGTCATTGCCTTTGATGTACCCAAGTAAACTTAGTTAACTAACATTTCGAATCGAATCCTGCAGAATGCAATAAGAGAATCGGGGAGTTGGTCGATGAGAATTATCGCGTTTGATTATCACGATTATTTCGTTGTTGGCCAAAAAGGGAAACAAAAATGGAAGAAGTAAAGCAAAATTTATCTCTGAAGAGCCAAAAATTGCACACATACAAATTTCTCTGAGACGAAGAAATTGAAACGATATACACTGCACCATAAATATTTGAAAAATAGATTAATTATTTTAATCAATTAATATACAATAACACATACTATTAAATATAAAGAAAAATTTATTCCTGAAGAGCCAAAAATTGCACACATACAAATTTCTCTGAGACGAAGAAATTGAAACAATATACACTGCACCATAATCATAAATATTTGAAAAATGGATTAATTATTTTAACCAATTAACATACAATAACACACAGTATTAAGTATAAAGAAAAATTTATCTCTGAAGAGCCAAAAATTGCACACATACAAATTTCTCTAAGACGAAGAAATTGAAACAATATACATTGCATCATAATCATAAATATTTGAAAAATAGTTTAATTATTTCAATCAATTAACATACAATAACCCTATTAAGTAAATTATATTAGCGAAATTTTAACGAAATTGCAAATTATGAGCGTTTTGCGAAGAATTATATCAAACCCAATAGCTGGTCAACTGTCATGTCTGTCTATTCATGAAGCTTGTTAATCAAAAAGACAGAAAATAGAGATTCTGTCTCGCTTCAATCGCGGCCAAAATATGGAGGGGAAATTTCTCCCCGTTGTCACGATAACGTGCAATTTAGCATCGTTGCACCTGTATCACTCGTCGGAGTTTCACACCGACTTGTCGGGTTAACCGACCGACACCTCGCTCTAATCCTTCATCTCCCTTCGACTTTGGTCTACTGGGTAAACATTCTCGAGCAAATCCATGGAAGCTCGCCGGTACACGCAGAGAAGGAGGAGGAGGAGGAGGAGGAGAAGCCGAG
>NW_006263491.1:142551-146452 GCF_000469605.1 Apis dorsata
AGAGGTCTGCCTAGGAAAATTCCTGGACGGGTCAGCGAAACGCTCGAATGCTATCGGCTCGATCGATTCTCCATGCTTGTAGAATTTTCCACGAAACGCTTCGTAATTTCGCCCCGTGTTCGACGTTTGCGGGTGTCTCACCCATTGTACCAGAGCTCGTGGTGTCCATTTCGACAGAATTTCCGCTTGCCACTCTCGTGAATCTCATACTCTGAACGTAAGGGATATCTAGGCCGAGATGTAGAGAAGATAGGTATGGAAAGGTATGTTCGTGAGAACCTCAAAAATTAGCAAATCTACAGTGTCGGATGATTCTCGATTTCCTGTAATTCTTATTAATCCTTTCTTAAAATATAAATTGACAATAATGAGGGAAAAAGGTATCTCTGCTATTTTAGATATAGATCCATCAGAATTAGGACTATTAACACTTTAGATTTATTATATATAGATAAATTATTTATTTAAAGTCTATAGATTTTTATTTACCATTGTCTTCAATACATTTCTTTGTAATGTAAATTTTATCTTGGATTTATTCTTTCTGCATACATACATTGTTAGATTTAATGCAAATATAGTTAGACCCCAGAATCGAAGCTAAGTATTTTGTTCGTCGTGATGGTCACTGCCCAATTCTTCAGCTAATTGAAAATTCTTTCGAGTTTTATTTATATAATCCAGGCATTGATGGCTGCCAAATCTAGAAACAATTATAAAACATGTAAAGGAGATCCTGCTTTCACGGTATTTTCTTCGTTATCAGCATCTTTTATTTCACTTTCGCTTTCAGTATCTGAAATAATATGCATTCTTTTTCTTTTATGGTATGTATTGTGATAATTTTCATTCCCACTGTCGTCAGAATCTTCAATTTCTTCAATCTTCAATTTATATTGTCAAATTCTTTCTCGCTTTCGCACAATTCGTTTATATCAGAATCCAATCCAGATCGGTCCTCATTTATGCTAGCTAATTATTCTTTTTATTCCTCTTATTTATATATATATTATATATTATATATATATTCTTTTTTATCAATTCCATCATCCAAATCTTTTGAACACTTGCCCATAATACTCTTAGCTAAATAGGCAAAATATAAATGTAAAAGAAATATATAAATCTTCACTTATGAAAATAAATTTTTGCTTTCAAATAGCACTTATTTTTTTATTTTTTACGAAACACACTATTGAAATTATCTACTATCACGTGGACCTATTTGTTTTATAAAATAATAAGACAGATTCGCTTACAAAAATCACTTCTTTTTTTTGCAAAATTTATCGTTGAAGAAATAATTTATCATATCACAATTATAAATAACTTGTTTGATCAATGTATTTATTCCTAAACAGTCATTTGCTTGGCCTTGTTTTTTCTTATTCCCATAAATTCTTTATAATATAAATTATAAATATAAATTATTATATAATTATATATAAATTAAATTACATATAAAATAACCTAAAATTACATATAAATTAACCCATCAAAACGATGAATTTTCGTAAAAATAAATATACAAAATCTAGAAATAACAAAATATAAATATTCCAGAGAAAACGAGATAGAAATATATATTTGCTGCATTATATCATTAAAAACCAATATATAATGTTTAAAGAATATTTGCATATTCAGAATTTTTAAGCATAAAATCGAAAGCCCGTCAACCCATAAATCTAGTATTAAAATATAAATTGACACTGATGATGAGGAAGTAGAAAAAAAGTATCTCTACGAATATATTAGAGAATCATCATCAGAATCAGGACCATTAACTTACCGCGTGAGATTAGATCACTGGCTTCGTGTTTTCACTTTTCGTTCCAATATCTGAATGACTATCCAACCAATACTTCCTCTTCCATTCATCGATTTTGGCAGATTTCCAGAGATGGCCAAGTCGCTGCCCATCCGTTAGCTGTTTCCATCCCAAGCAAGCCAAAGCTAGCCAAAGACACAATAAAGAAGGAAGAACGAGAGATTTTTTTTAATTTTTAATTTTTTTACTTTACTAAATTTTTACTAATTTTTACTACTTCAACTCTAGTGTTGATCTTTCTACATTCCTATAGTGAAACTATTTCGAAAATGTTAAAATTATCCGTGCAAAGGGCCGCCTGTGATAGAGTCGACGTGTCCAACACGTATACACGGCTAGGACCACGATTTTCGATCGAGCCACGATTCCTCACCGCACGATCTCGTCCGTGGTCACGCGTGGGATCTACGCTAATGGATTGCCGGCCGATAGGAGCGAAGATAAGCGACAAGTATCGCGAAAACCCGAGTGCCTTCGACGGCTCGCCATTCGATTTTCATCGAATTAACGCCTCGGTTTTCACTTATCCAACCCTTCCGCTTTGATTTCGACTTTTTTAATATTCCTGATTTTTCTTTGCTTGTGAGATATTCCTCGTCTGGTTATTCTTGTCCCATTAGTGGTTCCTTGTTGGTAATTTACATGATAGATGTCGGTATATCAATTTTATACATTAATAACTCTTGATACTTGGTCATTCAAGGTACCAAGAAATTGTCTATGATGGATAGCAATTTTACTGAAAAATTCAATTCTCTATTTTCTTTCTTCCAATTAAAGAAGATCAGTGTAAAGAAGGTCAGTGTATCAGTTTTGTATATCTATTAATAAATATTTATTAATAACTCTTGATGGTGAAGATACTTGGTCATTCAAGGTACCAAGAAATTATCTATGATGGCTAGCAATTTTACTGAAAAATTCCATTCTCTATTTTCTTTCTTCCAATTAAAGAAAATCAGTGTATCAGTTTTGTATATCTATTAATAAATATCTATTAATAACTCTTGATACTGAAGATACTTGGTCATTCAAGGTACTAAGAAATTGTCCATGATGAATAGCAATTTTATTGAAAAATTCCATTCCCTATTTTCTTTTTTCCAATTAAAGAAGATCAGTGTAAAGAAGGTTAGTGTATCAGTTTTGTATATCTATTAATAAATATCTATTAATAACTCTTGGTGGTGAAGATACTTGGTCATTCAAGAAATTGTCTATGATGGCTAGCAATTTTACTGAAAAATTCCATTCTCTATTTTCTTTCTTCCAATTAAAGAAAATCAGTGTATCAGTTTTGTATATCTATTAATAAATATCTTTTAATAACTCTTGATAGTGAAGATACTTGGTCATTCAAGGTACCAAGAAATTGTCTATGATAGATAACAATTTAAATCTCGAGGAACCTTTTTATAAATATAGTTTTGATAATTTGATAACTTGATAGATGTCAGTGTATCAGTTTTGTATATCTATTAATAAATATCTATTAATAACTCTTGATAGTGAAGATACTTGGTCATTCAAGGTACCAAGAAATTGTCTATAGCTACCAATTTTACTGAAAAATTCCATTCTCTATTTTCTTTCTTCCAATTAAAGAAAATCAGTGTATCAGTTTTGTATATCTATTAATAAATATCTATTAATAACTCTTGATACTGAAGATACTTGGTCATTCAAGGTACCAAGAAATTGTCTATGATGGATAGCAATTTAAATTTTTCTCGAAGAACCTGTTTTATAAATATATTTTGATAATTTGATAATATGATAGATGTCAGTGTATCACTTTTGTATATCTATTAATAATTCTTGATGGTAAAGATACTTGGTCATTCAAGGTACTAAGAAATTGTCTATGATGGCTAGCAATTTTACTGAAAAATTCCATTCTCTATTTTCTTTCTTCCAATTAAAGAAAATCAGTGTATCAATTTTGTATATCTATTAATAAATATCTATTAATAACTCTTGATATTGAAGATACTTGGTCATTCAAGATACCAAGAAATTGTCTATGATAGATAACAATTTAAATCTCGAGGAACCTTTTTATAAATATAG
>NW_006263491.1:146600-149239 GCF_000469605.1 Apis dorsata
ACTTGGTCATTCAAGGTACCAAGAAATTGTCTATGGCTACCAATTTTACTGAAAAATTCCATTCTCTATTTTCTTTCTTCCAATTAAAGAAAATCAGTGTATCAGTTTTGTATATCTATTAATAAATATCTATTAATAACTCTTGATGGTGAAGATGGTCATTCAAGAAATTGTCTATGATGATAGCAATTTTACTGAAAAATTTCATTCAAGGTATCAAAAAGTTGTCTATGATGGATAGCAATTTTACCGAAAAATTCCATTCTCTATTTTCTTTCTTCCAATTAAAGAAGATAGAGAATGTTGTAATTGGCTCTCGAGAGAGGGTTTAAGGGGAATGGGAAAAAATCTTTCTCAAAGAACCTGTTTTATAAATATAGTTTTCGCGGAATCGAAATAATCCCTATAAACGGCATATTGTAATCCCCCGTTTAATTAGTTCGTTAATTATACAGTGGCAATCAACCACTTAATCTGTTTTTGGCCGGTTCACGATTTCATTGGACGGTCGGTCGCGGTAATAGACGATTAATAATGAAATAATTTAATTAACCGCTCGACAGCTGGCCTCGTTTGCGTTTGCCCTCCGAAAATCTCCTCTCACGGAGAGGAAACAATTAATTCGTTTAACGAGCATCCGCTTGAAAATTTTCCAAGATCATCCCAAATTTTTCTCGCGCAATTTTCAACGATAAGATTTCGAAATTTCGAGCAATAAGACGAATGCGAAATTTGCCTTCGTTTTCCATTCAATGTTTACAATTTTACAATTTTCATTGATATATTTCGACAAATGGAAAATAGACTACAACGAAAGATAATACTCGAAAACCTTTCTCCCTTAAGGAGGAATACGTACGTTCAAACAGAGAGAAAGGGAAAAGAATCGTGAAATTTCTTCCACGCGTCCGTTCTTTCGAATATTTCCGCTTATTTTCCCTCCCCCTGCTCGCTAATTCTTGCAAACTGGCGTCCGCGTCGATTGGCCGAGCACCCCTCCGGATTAAGAACACGCGGTTGTGTCCCTTAAAAAAAAGAGAGAGAGAAAGGAGTCGTGATCACCGAGCTGCGAGCTGAAATGAGCATTCCCATTGGCTGGAAGGGAGGGAGCCTCCCCTCCCCTCGCCCAGACTCGTTGCCAGGCAAAATAATTCGGTGACCTCGACGGTGGAGTAATCCTTGGTGTCGGGGGGGCGAGAAGAACACGAGGGAAAATAAGTATAAAAGAGAGGATTATAACGAGCAGGGCCAGGTTACGAAATTGTTTCGTCCTCTGTTATAATAGAACTGGGAAGGGAGAGGGGTGGATGCACCCCTTTCGCCACGCGACGATTATTATTGCCGCCATCCATCAGGCCTCCCTCCCCTTCTCTAAGGAACAGTTTGTTTTCGTTGTTGGAACGATTTTCATAATAGCTGACCGGTTTCTCATCTTCTTAATGCCTCGCTGGCAACTCGCCGAGGGGTGAGACGGCTCCCCCCTCAAAAGAAATAAATAATCTTTGATGCTACTAATTGAATTTGACGGATATTTGATCGAGCCCCCCTTAAATGAAAAAAATTGTAATTCGGTAAATAAACTCGCAAACCTGTTTACAAAACTTGCTAAATTATCGTGCTTTCGTGTTTAATTAGTTCACTTACTTAGTAGTTATTATTTTCTAAAATTTTTGTCTAAAAATTTTGAGTCGAGCTAGGACGAGTCAGGTTAATTGCAAAATTTTGATCTAATAAAGAAAAAATCTTTCATATCCAATATTTCAACGCGGTGATATTATTTTTATTAACGAAATGTAAGGTTACGAGCAATCCTCTGCAACTATCCAACAACAAATTTCACCTCTACTTGCCACCTGTCAAAGTTCCCTCGCACAATAGGCTGCGAATTGACCTCGAAAATCACCAACATCATCGATGATCGGAAAGGGGGGCGATTAGCTGAGCGGAACGGAAATCGGCGATGTCTTGGGACGGACGAAGACGCCTGCCTGGTCTCCCCCGGCAGCAATTTACTTTCCGCAATAGTCGCAGTGATGACGTCGCGCGTCCATTGTTCACACACGCTATTAGGCTTTCGACTACGTCTCCTGTGCAAGCGTCGTCCTTATCGGCTGCGCAGAGGTCGGGGACACAATGAGGGAAACGCGGCAGCCAAGTTGGTCTTCGATACGGATTGCGGTGGCATTGATGGTAACGAGCCATTAGGGGAGGCGTTAAACGTATCTATGGCGAATCCGCTGCTCGTTCAGCCGAGAAAGACGAGGAGGGATAGAGATTTGTATACCTTCTCGCCTCGGTGAGCTTCCTCCTCGTTCCTGGATTATATACATCCTTTCTTCGTTCCTTGTCGAGGGCTTCAAGTTGCTGGCGTGGAAATTTTTTGTTAGAAAATTTTTGTTCATTCATTGCCAGTTTTGGAAAAAATTTCTATTAAGATGATTTCAAGCAATATTTCATATTATATTTATTTATTATATTTATTGTTCGATAAAAAGATATTCATGCTGCAAAGAATTTGCAACTTACGAAATTAATTCTCTTCTCGTTATCCACGCCTGCCCCATATCCTGTTATATCCCCTATCCTGTTCACGTTTGAAATAGGACGATCCCGTTCCCACGGAGAAAAAAAAAAAAAAA
>NW_006263491.1:149408-155282 GCF_000469605.1 Apis dorsata
TAGCGAGCAACAGGGTCAATCCCTGCCAGATTACTTTTCAAGTGTCTCAATAGGACTAGTTTAGCCGACTGCTTACAGCTTGTTACCGGCGGTGAATGCCAGCGCCGCGCCGCCGCGACAAAACGACACCCGTGCACAAAGCCGAACTCGGCATGAAAAGAGCCAGTTCAGGCCCCATTCAACGTTGCGCACGTTGCCGTTTATTAAGTCGGTTAAGTAGACACGCATCGTCACTTCTCTCTTTCTTTCTTCTCTCTTTTCTTTTTTTCAACCTGCCCCGATTATGTATGCTATGCAGTGGAATTTTTCACGCGATCACCACGATGTTTCTCTGTGTTCCAGTGTAGTTACGGTTTCCGGCGCAAGAGGGACGGACAGAGGAAGAGAGGAAGAGAGAGGTAAAGACGCAGCGGGAAGGACAGGGACAGTGTAAATCGGTGGCATCGTGAGACAGGTATATACAGTTTTTTCAGAAACTTTATTGTAATTTTAACCAATCAAACTTATCTGTATCGAATTTCTTCTTTTTTTTTTTTTTTTTTTGGAAACAGATAAATAAATAATTTACATAATCTCAGGAAGAGAAGATTCATTTCAGTTCGAAATAATTAACAATTTATTCGGTATTCGATATAAATTTTTTTAAAAATTGAAAAGAAAATTGAAAGATAAATTGTAAATATTATTTAAATAAATTCTTGAAATGAATGAAATTATAAAATTATTTTATAAAAATTAATTTATTAAAATTAAAAATTAATAAATAAATGAATAAATTTTCAAGAAATAGTTTATTTAAAATGATTATAGTATAAATTTAATTTACAAAATTAATGTTTTATTTAAACTATAGTAAATTGATTGAATTAATATTTTTTATATTTATTATATATTATAATATTCACTTTTTAAATTTCTTAATTTTTACAGAATTTGTAGTAATTACAATTTTATTTTATTTAATTGATAATGAAATTAATTTATGATTATTTTTAATTTTTTTAGTATTTTCTGTTTGCAAATTAATTTTAGGATTATCATTATTAGTTAAATTTGATTTATTAATTAAAAAATGATAATTATTACAATATTTATTATATATATTAATATTATTTATGAAATACTACCGATCTTTTTTTGGACAATTTTTATATGCGGTTCAGAAACAGTAAGAGGGGAAAGGGAGGGCGACGTTTTAGGTGGAAAAAAATTTGGTGGCTTGGATACGAGCATCGTTTGGACATGACGTCGCGTTATCGTAGGAATCACGAGGCTGTTCCGCGAGCTGCGTGCCGCGATCAGGAGATACGTGAGACCATAAAGCTTGTGTTATCTTAGTGTTATTGCATATGACGGACGTGCTCCTGGTGCGCCGCAACTGCAGCGGGCGGATATCGTCCGAGTGGACGACAGCAAGTTACGAGGCACTGGGATACTGATAAACAAAGATACGGTGCTCTAATTGAAAGCATGCGACTACTGTGCTTCAAGGTTTTGGGGTATTTTATAAATCTGCTTACTATTTGGTGAAGGGAAAATTATATTATATTTTTGGCCAATACCATACTAATTGAAAATTGAAAGCATGGAACTATCGTGTGAACAGATGTTATGAAATTGTGCATCAGAGAAATCGGTTTCTCCTTCGATATTTCCATTTATCGTCACTAGATGTCTCATTGCTTATCGCCTTTCTCGCTAGTGGCGATGATTCTTATCTCGATTTTCTGAAAAATGATTTACAATTAGCACCAAGACTATTACTATTGATCGAGGAAAAGCTTTGATCTTCAGAAATGACTCGTACACGAGGGCAAATAGAAATAAAAATAAAACAAAATGTTTCTGCCTGTAATATATAATTCCATAATATCCAGGAAACAAAAAGAGACGTGACAATGAAGAAAAAATACGAAGAAGCACAACGAGCTAATTAATTTCTGCCTATGGCACGAACAACTAACTTGCCTGCATTGGACTATAATTATCTCTGTAAGGACGTTATCTGCTTTCGTACACCATTAATGCATCGCATTTCAAAGGTAGCGACAGTTTCGATGCGAACAAGCGGATAGACGAATGGCCATTAGGCCGGTGCACAGATGGCCAAGCCACGTTAAAGGATAATCTCGTTGATTCTGCAAGATAGCGAGTAGCCGCGCAGATTGGCCGGCATAAGGACTCTATTGGATCAGCGGTACCCTTTATCTCGCCACGCTTTCAAGTATATCCGCGGGACAATGTCCCAACTGGTACTGTTTTTAAAGAGTTTAGCAAGGAATTGGCTGCCGGGCAAAGTATTATTAACTTTTGTTCGTATTGCTCTCATTTCGTTGAGCTGATGGAATACAAAAATTCGAAAAAATTTTGAATGCATACGAATGATAAAAGACACGAAACAATGATATTTAAAAAATAAGAGTTTTTTAAATCGTATTCACATTAAATTTGCATAAATGATTTTATTTATGAGATTTTTTTATGAAATGTCAATCTCATGATGACCACGTGACTGTTAACTGGTAATACTTATATATAATCTATTATTCTCTTTTAATTCTCTTACCATTCATATATTTTTCGATAAATTTTCGACAAGAATCTTTTTCATTCATTCTTTTCACAGTTTCGAATAAGATAGTTTTTTTAACGATACGTTTCCTTATAGTTCAAGTATCAAGAATAATAATCGACGATAAAATTGTTATTTGCACATGTACGAAATCAGGTCACGAAAATCAGAGATCAGAGAGACGACAAAACAAAAGGAAAAAAGAAAGGAAAAAAAAAAAAAAGAAAAGAATCGTAAAAAAAAAATTCTACTCTCTATTGGGTTTAATCGGGTTTAATTGAGTTCCATCGAATTCCAATTGCTTGCGTTTAACTTTTCAAACGGGGCTATCCGTGCAATACCATATACGCTGCATGGTTCCCAATCTTACACCGGAAAAATTGGAAATATTCGTCGGTGTATCTAAATTCGCGGCCGTTTCCATTATGAGAGAAAAAAGAAAAAGGAGGGAGGGAGAAAGAAGAGGGAGAAAAATGGAACGAAAAGAGGAATGGAGTTGTGGTGGAACATTTGTTCCAAGGATGGAGAATCGGTAGAGCAGAGGGAAAAAAGGAAGAAAGACGGTAAAAAATCTCGCCCTTCGGCTTTTATGGAGCTTAATTCGCTGCCATTAAGTTTTAATTGGCCGCGTTTAATCGATCCACCGTTTTAATGTCTCTTGTAACCGCCCGGAATATATACTGCTTCGCGGTAACCATAAACCCATATATCGCAACAGTGGCTGATATCAATTTGTATTCCTATAAAACCGTTTTACCAACGACTTTTTCATCCCCCCTCCCCCCCTTGATGGATTTCAAATTCTTCGTAATCGTAATTCTTTATCCGAAAACTGTCACGAAATTTGTGTATATGTTTTTAGGTTAGGTTTTCGATCAAATGTTTGTAAAAAATTTTTCCTTCGTCAAAGTGAAAATATTGTTTTATCTCAGTGTATTGCGAGGTTATGAAAGTAAAATTATTAAATCAAGATGAGTTAGAACGAGAGAGAACCGCCATTCCTCGTAAAAGTGAAACTCTTATCTCACAGGGGTTTTTTATTATGGTCAACTGTTATTTATCATTTTTATTAACGATCTACCTTTCAACGAGGTTATCCTTCTTTCTGCTGGTGGCTAGATCAGCGGAAATGTTTTTAAATTTTAACAACACGGAATGCAAATGATTATGCAAAACAACACGAATTGAAACAAAATACGTATTACGATATTTAAAGAGTGGAAAAATCTTTATTTCAATTCCACCTAATGACCTAAATGTTTCGTTAAACGAAAATAAATGATCTCAACGATATATAAATACTTTTTTAATCAATTGAATCTGTGCGATGCAAATCTAGTAAATTGATTTCGATCGAATTTCCACCATTCATACATAATTCATTTTTATCAAACGAATAAATACACGTATCATTTAACCAAACATTTAACGTTTAACCTAAATGTTTAACGTTACACATTAGAAACTCTCGTCATCTCGTCCAAACAACATTGTACACCATCCAGGGATCGCAATGCAACGATACCAAAATAGATACATATCGAGACACTATCTTACATACAAATACCTGCATGCTCCCCATCATCACCGAATCACCGCGTTTCCATGAAACGAATAACAGACGCGACTTGGCAGTGCAGTGGCTATCTCCAAGGCTCGAGTCACGGAGAAACGTCGCGGGGACACGTGACGAGAGGACAAATAGAAGCGAAACAGAGGCACGATCTCTCACGCCACCGTGAGCGCTTCTGTCAACCGTGTACGCGCTGGTGGCGCCGCGGTGCGCCCACATTGCACACGAGTCGCAAGGCCCCTTCATGCCACGAGACGCGGCCGCGTGTGTACGCGGTGCATGCCGTTCGTCACCATTTGAGACGTCGACGTCGAATACCGGGCGAGGTTTCAACGCTGCACGACGGCCAGGATTCTCGTCGAACGTGGAAAGACCGCGACATTGCTCTCTGATCATATTTCGGGACGCGGGTTCATGGATTTGTACACACGTATGACGCGGTCAGGTTAACCGCAAACCGCGATACGGTGCGTTGGCGAATTGCGTTTCCAGTGGAGAAAGTAATTAAGCTAGCTGCTTTGTTTTCGATGCTATGGATGCACGATATTTCTTATATTTCTTCCTTCTATTTGTGTACACCGTTTGAGACATTTATGCAAGGAAATGAATTATTCTAATATCTCTGTGAATAATGATATTTATATTCTTTCTTTATCTTTAGAAATTGATTTGATTTCTCAGAAACAAGATTACAACAATATAGGAGTACTACAATTACATTATCAAGTTACTTTTTTAAATCTATGATTACAATTCGAATTTAGTAAATTTATCAATTTATCAATAATGAACAATTCGCATAGGCGTCAGAGGGACTAATTAAAAGATATTGTTTCCATTATATAGGTGGAGGTTTCGACGAGCAATTGTCGAATGTCCATCCAATCTTTCCATCGAGCCAATTCTCCTTATCACAACGTAGATTAGCCATCCGATGGTCGGATTAAAATTCCAAATTTCTCCCCCGTTTGGCCCCAATAATCCTTACTTTCGTTGCTCTTTCGCCGCACGTGTGTGTACACACGTCTCGGGGATGGATATCGCGCACGTAGCTCGGCGTGTACACACAGGAACGTAGCCGAAAACAGTGAGTGAGGCGCGGCGAAGAGGCAGACTTTCGGGCAGAGGAGAGTAGATACGGCGCATACGTAGAGAGAGAGAGGAGGGTACACAGAGGAGTAGTACGGCCCGCCGAAGCATAGTCTCAACTCGACTCGAGCGGCTGAATCGATCCGCGAGCCTTCCCCTGCACGCTCTCTCTCTCTCTCTCTCTCTCTCTCTCTCGCTCCCTGCGGCCCTAGAGCCAACCGCTCCTCTTTCTCTCTCGATCTCTGTCTCCGTCCCTTTTCAAACGATCGCCTTCTCCTTTCTTCTACCTTCCAACCATCCTTGCTACACGTCTTCCTCCCCGTCGCTGCTTCGACGCCACCTCACCCCCTCCCCATCGACCAACCTGGTCACGCAACCTTTAAAAAAAATGCCCGGTTCCCTCGCGCCCTTCGTGCGAATTTCTTCGATATTTCGAGCTCCCTGCACAGACTTGGCGAGGAGATTACGAGTGGCCTCTTTCTTGAAATTATCGCCTCTTGGAATTATGTGTGTGTGTAAGATTTGTGATTAACGTTTTTTTTTGTTCTTTTTATTTTTTGATATGATGAGACGTTATTTATATATAGTGATTGTCGAAAAGAAAGCAGTGATTTTTTTTTTTTTTTTTTGAGAAATTTTT
>NW_006263491.1:155461-160793 GCF_000469605.1 Apis dorsata
TATTTTTTTTCGGGTTAAGTTTAAATAGGTCGGTGAATTCTAATTACAAAGTTTCTTTATACGATTCTGCCACTGTTATGAATGTTTCGCGGCAATGTTTATTGGCTCGCGGCTACATACACATATACACAACTGTGTTATTTATTTCAGCTTCCTATACAAGTAGTGATAAATTAATTACTATTCACACTTCCGTTTATAATTCACCGGACTCTTAACGATTCATTTCGGATAAATAAACGTTGTAATTGCCATATGATATCGAGCATTAAAAGTTAATTAATCAGTGTAAGGAAATATCGTGTTTTAATAATCTTGATACAAATTTACTTGAATCCAAGCAATGAATATATATATATATATATTAAGAATAAACAATTCACTACGTAAATTTAAACAATTACAATTAATTACAATTAAATTAATTTAATTTATCTCTAAGTAAATAAATTATTCGATTTAAATTGATTTACAAACTTATCTTAATTTTATAAAAGTGATGCAATATCGTATAAATTAAATGGAGAAAGATATAAATAAATACTTAACTTTCTAAATTTACATTGAGAAAAATCAATTTACAAATTAATATTAATTACCGGATAGGTTATTAAATTTGCATAAAATCACGAAATTGAATAAATTGAATAACGAATTCGTTCGATTATCCATAGTTTGGCGGGGAATAGATGGATGGAACTAAATAATTGCTACGTGGCAACATCCACAGAAATATCGACCCCCTCGCGTGTTTGTAAAATAAACGGCACGGATCTGGCTCAAGCGTTTTCGCGTGTAGAACGTGGAGGTATCGAGAGATCGTGTATAATCGTCACATTTTTCCCAAAAATTAGCGAATAATGGAGTATTCGAGGAACAATGCCAAGAAATCACCTCTATTTATATTTTTGGAGAGAAAGTATTTTCGAAAATGATTCTTTCTTTTTTTTCCTTCGTCAGAAGTTTGATGGTGTAAATGAATTAAAATAATTTTCTCGAACGAAAGAACGAAATTTTTGAATTTTTGGGCAAATCAAATTTGAAGATTTTTCGAGTGTAAATGAAATTAATTAATTTTTAAACGAATAATGGAAATTATTCTACGCGTGAAAATGAATGAAAAGCGTGGAATAAAATTTACTCGCCCGCGTGCTCATTTTCCCGAAAATTGGGATTGAATACATAAATATTCAATGAATTTTCAAATTCGATTCCCACGAAAATTAGTTTTTAAACGAACAAAATTTATTCCACATTATTCATAGAATATTACCGATAATTTATTCATATCTAATATTAGCCAAATTTATTCATATCCTAATATTAGCCAATAGAAAAATATTATCGAATCGAAATTTTTCCATCATTTCAAATTTCGTCAATTCAATCGTCGTTTCAAACGAATCAAAGATCGATCGAACCGTTTATATTCATCTTCCGGCAGAAAAAATACTATCTTAATCTCGAGATATATATATATATATAACGCGGTTGCACATACATCACGTACAAGGCACGCACTGAATCTCCATCTCGAAATATGACCGATTCAATTACGCACGTGTCTGGGGGAGAGAGAAGCCTCCTACCGATGTTATCCCTCTCCGTGCCGGTGATTTGTGTCCCCGTTCATCTTTGCGGGTGTCTGAGGCCGCGTGCACGCTCGTCGAGTACGTGAACGCCCGCCTCTGTACCCTGTGAATGCACGCAGACGTGCACGCGGGAGAGGAGAGGAGAGGAGGAGGAGGAGGAGACCGCACAGATACGGGGTGGCTAATGGAGAAATTCAGCCCGCAACGGAAACCGTTATACCATCTCCCCACTACTCTCTATCGTCTCCCTCTCCTCCTTCCCTTCCACCAAGAACGTCTTTGCTTCTCGATCTCCGACAATAGTCCTCTCTATTTAGAGTTTATTTGATGCGGATCGAGTGGTGCGTAGGGGGTGAAACCGAGCCAGGGTCAATTTGAAACTTTCTCGGCCCGCTCGAGGGGAAATCTTGGAAAGGAAGCCGTATCGCGGAGCACGGAACCATCCCCGGGGTCCCATTCGACGCTCTCTCTTCTTAGTTGACGCGATCGGCTTTAAAAAAGTTTAATCGAAGCTGGTTTCGGGGTTAATCGCTCGATCCTCGCCACTTACGATCTAACGAATTTTGGGATTCGGTCATTGGGGATGGAGAACGGTGGCTTGGCACTGGATTTGACAGGGTAGATTGGTGGAAGTTTGAGTTAGGAGGAAGTGGAATAAAATTTAAGGTTTTATATTATCGATAGAAACTTGTTAAATTTTTTTTTTTTTAATTTGAATCTAATCCAATAATTATTAATTATTCGTGGTTGTTATTTCTATCGACGTAGACAGATTTCAAATCTTCTATTGAAAAATAAACTATATTATTGCCTGTAAACGTTCAGGCAATGTTTTTCTATGCTATGTGTATGTATGGATTATGTAATAATATTTTGCATCTATGTTTAAGTCTACAAGATTGTCCTTTCAATTATCTTTCGATGCAGGCCAATCTCAAAACATCGTTCATCAAGTGAACTATATATTACTAGGATACTTACCAATATACCTAAACTAAATACCATTAATATTAGATTAATATCTTAGCTACAGATTGCCCCAGAATTCGTCTTCAACTATGGCACATATTAGAATTGCAGACAATTATCCGTCAATGAAGATGTCTGCCGATATAAACCATCCCTTGAGACTTCGTATCTCCTGATCGAAATATTGGGATAGAAGTTATTATAGTCAAGTGGGCGAGCGAGTACTCGCGAGAAAACGTTCACGCGCGTGTCCCTCTGGTGGCGAAAATCGGAACTTAAATTATCCTCTACCAAAACACAACAAAGTATTCTTGAAAAGGAGTTGCAGAATTCGCATCTGTGTTTGTATTTAGAGACGCGCAAATTATACGATTCCAGGCAATAAATCAACAACTCGCTGATACACGTATGTACAGGTATTACATAGATTCTGCCGTATCGACAGGATTTTTAGTTGATTCTTCGTCCGCAAACAATCAGAATCCTCAGCTGAGTCGGGCGGTATTTTCATCTCTCTGCTCGGGAAACAAATTCAAATATTTGCCCGATGGAATAACAGTAAATCCCACATTTTATGCATCGATAATAAAATTAATTAACGGTGGAGGAAGAGATTTTTTTTTTTTTTCATCCTCTCGATCGAGGATGAAGAGGATTAAAGTCTGCACGAAATGAACGAAGAAAATTTTAATCGGTTCCTACTCGGTTTTATCCCCTCCCCATTCTCGATTTCATTTTATGTAGATCGCCTCACGAGTGGGAAGAGTAGAGATATGGAGGAGTCTAAGGTTAATTTGAAACTTTTCCTGACTCTCTTCGACCAACTTCCGCCCAAAAGAGAATACCGTATGAGTTATATAGATTCTCCAAACGGTTCCTCCCTGCGGAGGAATTTTTCTCACCCCTCGTACACCTTTAATCAAACGGTTAAACTTTTAAAATATTTGCGAAAGTTACGAAACACGTAACTGCGGTGAAACTTTTTCGCAAAGTTCATCCAACGACATAATCATCGCAATTTTCAATCATCGTTGAAATTGAATGTTATTATCAACATCTTTGTCATTGCCATACGTTCATCTTCCTCTCCTTCCCTTTTTCTGGATATTTCAACACTCTCAGAAATAATTCAAGATAACTACAAGATTATTAAAATAAATTAAAAGTAATTAAAGTTAAAATGCCTCAAAGTATCCACAAATTAATCATACATATGTTTATTTTATTGTTCAATTATGTATCATAAAGTCATACAAAAAACGATCGAATTTACCAAATCCAAGAATTGATGAAGAATGAACAAAATCCAAGTATTTAGTTCTATTTTTCCATTAATTAAATTTCAACAGGATCTATGTTGCAACATTTTCTTCAACGAAATAAACTGTCCTCACTCGTTAAAGCTTGGTCCAACGAGTTTTCACACATTTTTCACAATAGGATAATAACAAGGTAGATCATTGGCACGTTGATGAGCGCATCATCCACCCTACGCCAAGCATTCGAGTGCAATTCGCGTCGGGTTCGCCCATCCGGTTAGCTGTCTGTGGCCACGTCCCTGACGTTAATACATCATCGATTGTCCCATAAACATATACGACGGCATAGAGTGGCGATATTCAGTTCGCTCCAGTCGTTCCAGTCATTATGCGCCATTGCAAACCCGCCTATTACCCATCCCGTGAAACCTCATCCACGATTACTTCTCCCTTCTATCCCTCTTTCTCCCTCATAACCATGCTCACCGTGTTAATACCGTGGGACACGTATTTCGAGGGTCGTTTCTCGAAAACCGAAACCACCATGAAAGTTCGAAAGTACGCAAAAATGTTCGTTGAAGCTTAGCTTGTTTAGTTGTCACCTCATTTTGTTAAACGTGTGGAGGGGGAGAAGGATCTTGGAGATCGATATTAAGTTACACGAGCGATTTAATTTCGAACTGAAAACGCCTGTGCGTAGGCAACCCGGTGGGGCAATACCGTGTTGAAGTAACGCTCGCCCAATGGGACCCTTCAACGAAAAATTTACAATGCAATTTGATACATTTTAGATATCCCTTAAACTGAAATGTAAATGTAATTTAATGGATGGAAAATTGTACATTGTTGTGCAAAAGGAATTTTTTTTAATATCTTTTCCATGCAAAGTGAACCCATCCAATTTTTAATATTTAAATTTAATATTATAGATTCTTTAAGGATATAAAATATTATATATTATTCGAATTATATTAATGTTTTAGTTTGCAAATATTTTAATAAACATTAGAATCATTCTTGAAAACTTTATACCAATAACAAAACGAGACTTCGTAAAATTCTCTATACACGATTTCCAGATCACCTTGTATACACGTATATTTTATTGCCCTCCAGAACTCAAATTCGAACTCGCTGATACTCGTTTCACTTCCACGTTCCACGCTTCGCTTGGTGTGTATATCCAGTGCCTTTATGCGAATGCGTATCTCTCTTATCGCGCACGCGAGCCCAAAGCAGCAGTTATTACGACGTTACGTAGGTAAATGGCACAGACAGATGCACACATACCCACACACACACACACACGTACAACCAGGTCGAAGCAGAGATGTCGAATCGATACACACGAGTGGGAAGGGGTACAGAGGCCTCATGCAGCTGGATGCAGACATCGAGCCATCATCGATACGTAGATTACTTAAGTACTTCCCACACCCCCTTTCGTCGGCTCCCGCCATTTCGAAAATCGAAGCGGCTGGCTGAGCGCTCGCGAATCGTTATTGGCCCCCC
>NW_006263491.1:160879-171152 GCF_000469605.1 Apis dorsata
GTGAAACAAGCTACCCCCTACCCCTCCTTATCGCGAGAGTTAACGTCAGCCTTAACGATTGCCATTTCGAACGTCTCTGATGAAGTATAGAGGTTCTTAACTGGTGGTAAAATTGAGGTTAGGATGACTCGAACGAAGAGGGAAAAAAATGTTTAGAAATTGGCTATGTCCGTATTTTATTTTCTCTAAAACGAATCTTTTTATTTTGAGCCATAGAATATTCTCTGCATCACGAATTACGAGTCACCCTGTATATTTTTGTTATTACGATAGATAGCTGTCTCGAGATATTAATAAAATACGAAATAAAAGAAAGAAATGCGTGAATAAATGGATGATATGTAAGTACAGTAAGCGCTGAGTAGTTAAGAGTCGCGTGGCGCTAGTGTCGCGTATCTGCTATCATAGCGAAAAACCCACGTTTGACGAATCGAATTGAATTTATCAATTATGAATAATAATGAAAAATAGAAAATATCCATTTTTATCTATTCGACGTCTCTAATTTCCGGGATTAGTTCACAATTTTTTCATTTATCAGTACCAAAAATCTGGCCTAATATTGAAATAACTAATATTGAAAACCTTGAAAAACCAGATATCTGGTTGTGGAAGTCGGATACATTCTGTTATATCCTATTAACCTAGGAAATGGAGAATCGATATGCGCGTTTCACTTCGATAGGAAGATTAGAATATCGAGAAGATGGAACTGTTATGAGATTTGTAATTTGCTCTTGCAAATTTTTCCACAGATTTCTCTAGTCCTGTGAACTATTCTGTTAAGATTATTATCCTGGTTCTGGAATTCTGGCTTGGTCTCGGGCCGAAACATTCTCTCAATTAAGCCTGCATCTGCAGGAAGTAAGCTTGCACCTCAAATAGCGTCGATAACTGGTCGTAGAGCGTCGTTCGCCATCAACGCGATCCGTTAGTTCAACCTTCAACTGGAGAATCTTCATCCGCGGTTTAGATAACGCGGAGAGGATCCATTCGGCCGGTAAATATTAACCTTGGCGAAAATTAGTTCAAACTAACTAACGGTGCTTCGACCTGGGAGAGAACTGCACGTATAATCTTGACGCGGCTATTCAAATCTTTGCTCTTCGTATCCACGTTTGGAAATTTGTTTTACGGTTTTTTACCACTTTGAGCAAGATTTGCGTTAAATATCTCTATTGAGTTTTATGGGATCGAGTATTTAGTGATTTTTTTTCCTATTATTTTCGAATAAGTAATTAAAGTGTGTTGGAAATTACACTGTATATTATATCAGTTTAAAATATCCTGCGTATATAATCAATCCTCTTTATGTATTATATAATTCCGAACAGTTCAAAATTATTACATTTAACTCGAACGAATAAAATATACTTGTATACGATCAATTCAAAATTACCGCCAATCTATTATTCGTTAAAACAAATAAGACGTACGCATGTATATAAATTCTTTCCATTATTTTCGCACGAGCGCGAAACAGCTCAATTTTATTACATTAGAGCGAAAAATACATTTGTATTTCATGAACTTTTCCATTGTTTCCGAGTGTGCACGTAAAATGGATTCCATAACTTATAGGACACCTTATATATATATCAATTCAAAACAAATGAACGAGATACATATACGTATACATGAACTCTCTCCATCGTTTCCATTTGTGCACAATCAACTTTTTCAACTTTCATAAATTAAGAGACACCCTATATATATATATATATCAACTCAAAATAAATGAACAAGATAGATATACATACACATGAACTCTCTCCATCGTTTCCATTTGTGCACAATCAACTTTTTTAACTTTCATAAATTAAGGAACACCCTATATATACATATCTCTAACAATTCAAAACAAATGAACAAGACATATATAAATATACATGAATTCTCTTTATCGTTTCCATTTGTACAAAATCAACTTTTTCAACTTCCATAAATTAAGGGACACCCTATATATACATATCTCTAACAATTCAAAATAAATGAACAAGATACATATACATACACATGAACTCTCTCCATCGTTTCCATTTGTGCACAATCAACTTTTTCAACTTCTATAAATTAAGGGATACCCTATATATACATATCTCTAACAATTCAAATGAACAAGACATATATAAATATACATGAATTCTCTTTATCATTTCCATTTGTACAAAATCAACTTTTTCAACTTCCATAAATTAAGGGACACCCTATATATATATATATATATCAATTCAAAATAAATGAACAAGATACATATACATACACATGAACTCTCTCCATCGTTTCCATTTGTGCACAATCAACTTTTTCAACTTCTATAAATTAAGGAACACCCTATATATACATATCTCCAACAATTCAAAATTATCCATCAATCTATCATTGGAACGAATAATATAACGTGCACAAACTTGTGCACACGTACGATCGATCAACTACTTTTAAAGTAGACGCAACAAATTATTCGGTCCACCCTGTATACACTCCGTATCCTCAACAGCCCGAAATTAATACATCCACCGGCTAACAAGGCGTAATCCTAATTTCACTCGCGGTGGCCTATTTCCAGGGATGGATTCCTGGGGATCAATGGGACGCCTCCTCGAGCGCGAACTCGTATGATTGATCGCATCTATCGAAACGGACTAACAGGTGAACGGTTGCCCAGAGCCAGCCAGGCCTCGGTTCTGCCTCGACTTCGGTCATTTTGATTCTCACTGATCGGGGGCGTGCGCGCCAATTAGGTTTTGGCCGCGTGGTAAGTCCTTACGGATGATAAACGCTTAGACGAGTTGGTAACTCGCAATAATAACGGCCGATGTTCAGCGATAATGGCCGCTGATTCAGCGCTATTTTGGCCTGCCTACGCCTGCGCACACCATTCGCCCGGCTATAATCGCCCGGCTTGCGATCTCCCGATCTCCATAAACACGGACGGTCAGCAAATTAACCCTTTCGCATCGGGCCCCTTCTTCTTCGCTCTTCTCCTCGTTGACGAGAGCCGGTAAATGCTGAGTATTTAGGATCCGCGAGTTTTCGCCGTGTAAACTGAGGCGAACCTTCTCATCCTCATCCATCGGGGCAAATATTTGATTTCTAAGTCTCGATGAAACACGCCCGCCCGATTCATCTTCTCCTTCTCCGTCTGACTGTCTGCTCGTCTCTCCGTCTCTCTTTCGGTGCCTAGTAGTAGTCAGACAGACTTCCTTCGGCCGGGGATCATTAAAGCGATTATGAAGCGCGTGTACGCTCGGTGAAGTTGTTTAATCAGCAACGGGGATAAGTATGTAGATGGCTGCAGGTCGGAGATTTCGAACGGGTTTACTCTGAACTCTGTTTTATCGAGCTGCGCAGTCGGGAATTGAGCGAAGGTGGGCCGAAAATTGATCTCCAATCAATGATTTTTATTTTTTTTTTCTTGTTGTAAATATTAATTGAGGTTGAAGTAAATGTTTTGAAAAATTCTACAGTGGATTTTTGATAATGGAGTTCTATTCGTGGTGAAACTACATTTATATGAACACAATTATGAACGAGTTCCCATTGTCCGAACTGGAGGATATAATTAGGAATGTACAGGGTGTCGGGAAAGTAAGTCTGCATAATTCGAGTATCGAAGTGCATTTTGGAGAAATTGTTTTATGAAATTCATTTAGATGGATAAACTGGATAAAAATAATGATATCAGAAATGTGTTGTACACGAATGACAAGAAACGAATTTCATCCATATATGTTTCATTCCACTCTGGCAGCGTAACGAACTTTGCTACGTTATTTTCTAGAAAAAATTAATTCGTGCCTTCCGTTAGACCGTCAACAGGGCGGTTGGAAGGCTATTGGAAGGCGGACGAAAATACGAAAATACGGAGAGATAGAGTGGTTTTTCAGAGGCAGTCGCGCGCAGATGTGATTTTCGTGGTCCCTTTGTCGATCAAAGTCTGGATATATTTTCCCGGAATGTCGGCAGAATGTTTCGTGAAAGCAGTTTTCGACGTTTCGTCCACCATTTCGTATTGTCGTGGACCCGGCGTTGGACGCCGGCCAACGATGGCGGAAGGGAATTTCCCTGTAATTTATTTAACAACGAAGGTCCGAAAAGGTGGAAAAATTCATTCGTTAAAGTCGTCCGGACGTTACTCGGCCACCGAAACGAGTTTCTGCCAACAGGAGAAGAGGTTCGCGTGCTTGGCCGATGATGAACACTTCTCCCATCCCAGAATCACGTAGATGTGGGAATCGAAATCGTTCTCTATCCAATTAAGAATTTGAAAGATCGATTCTAGAGGCGAAAATAGATGCAATAGTTTCTCGAGAAATTGAACAGTTTTCTCGTCGTTTTTTTAAAAAAGTTACATTTTTTGCCTCTTCTCGAAGAAGAATTTCTTGCAAATATTTTCAAACTTTTTTTTTCAGAACGTATTCTTCTGCTGCTAACTCCACGTGTAGATATCTATTTCATGCGATTATGGTATGGACAATTGTAAGGCAGGTCGCAACCCTCTTTCAGAGACCAGTGAGCACATCTTATCCGCCAGTGTTAGTAGAGGAAGAAACCGAGTGGAGTGGGCCGCTCTTTGGTCGATACTTGCTTGCTTACCAGCGTTAAACCAAATTTAACAAACTTGAAGAGTAACCACTTGGAGAAGAAAGAGAGTATAACGATGGCATATTTTACGCTCGAGTTTGCAAATAGATTCTTGTTTCGAGCCCTCGTTAGTTGTTTCATCGATTTTTAAAACGAAAATTTTAATGAACGAAATATGTCGAGAGAAAGAGTATCGTGTATTTTATTTTTTGATGGCTAGATGTACTTTCTCGTTTATTGATTTGAAATAGTTTTCATCCAGATATGTAGCAACGCTGAAAGGATTATTATATAGGTATTCATAACTGCATAATGGTGTTTAATTACGGGGTAGGATAAATATTTCAAAACGTAAGTTGGTTATAATTGCGAGCATCTCATTATGCAACAAACAAGGGAATAAATTGAACGAGGAAAATGAAGAGATTATTGGTATGCATACGATTGATTATTAAACGATGAATAGGAGAATCAGGTTGATCGTTAACGTGTCGAAAGACTCGTTCAGATTAATCGAGTTGTTTAAATTGAATACGAAGTAACTTGATTTGAAAATCTTGGTTAGTTAAAAGTTTCAAAATATACATATATAGACATTTAACGAAATATAATAATTCGAATAATAAGAATAAACACCTCTTCCAAGAAAAGAGATATATAATCGTGTTAAGTACAAGTAGTTAATGGTCGCGTGGCGCTAGTATCGCCACAGGCTTTAAATTAACATTTCCACTACTCTTCAATAACTATCCACTTACTCAAAGTTCAAACTAGTATAAATCGTACCAAACGCAGTTTTCTTCATTCTCGAAAAATTATAAATTACACTCTTGGAAAGAAGGTATCGAGATTGGTCGTAAATTATACCGATTTTGACGGTAGCAATTACTACAAGCATACGTGAGCTTGCTCTCTAACTCGTATCCATGGCACAGCGTAAATAATGCTCCTATACGCTGGTCACGGCATCCGTGAAAAAACTCCTTCGCACATTTTTCACGCCGTTTCCTTTCCGCGTGGCGACTATCACACACGCGATCCCTTACGTGGAAATGTTGCCTCAAACCCATTACTTCAACTCGATCCAACGATTTCTCCACATCCCGAATAAAAATCACTTAACGCCATATCGCAATAAGACGCCATAACGCGGAAATAAAAGTGTGTGATTTTATAAAAAGTTCTTTTATAAAAGTTTCTTTCATTAAAAGTAAGTGATTCTTGGCCAACTGAAATTGATTATATATACTCGAAATGAATACCAATATTATTATTATAATTATGTAACCAGTTATGTGACCAATTAAATAAAAAATATATATACACTCCTCTCCTGTCCTCAAAAAAATCACTCGACCAAATCTCAATACCCGCCACCGTGACGGACATACAATCCTCCGCAAGGCGACGGTACGCCCCCCACTACATCCACGCGGACAACTAGCGCCACTGTCCGGCAAATAACCGTTCACTCGAATACACAAACAGGCATTCGATTCGTGTGGGCGTAGATAGGGGTAGTTACAGGAATCTATTGTGCTCTGGAGAGGTCGCAGGGCTTAGGGACCGGGATAGTTGGGCGAGCTAGGAGATGCGGAAGGGAGGAGAAGAGAAGAGGAAGAGGTGGAGGGGGTGGGGGAGTGGATGGAAAGCGGCGGTGGATGAATGGCGGCTGCATCGGTGCTGGTGATGGTGGTGGTGGTGGCTTTTAGCTGGGCGCATTCAACCGCGAGGGTTAGCCGTCGGGGTTGGGATTAACGCATCCGCGTGCGTGCTGGGGGAGGAAGGGCTCGCGTTTCGCAAAATCGTCCATAAAATGTATTACTCGTGGCCGCGGAGACGGCTGCGATGGCGGTGTGTTTGTTTAATTTACTTTGATGCACGGCGGAAGAGGTGGCGCCGCCCCTTCTCGATACTTTCCTCCCTTTTCACGGCGGGGTGACCGGTGACGGATTGCGAGCCCTGTTTCTTTCTTTTTCTCTCTCTCTTTTTTTTTTTTTTTTTTTCCTTCTAGAGCTGTCGAGAGCCCGCTTTTTAGGCTTTCTGGGGTGTGGCGGGACGTTATATTCGAGGGTGGGTATTATTTGAAATGGTTGTTCGAAAGGGAAGGGAGATAGGGGAGGGGGTGGATAGTTTTGGTTTTCACGATTACTTTATTCTTGGTTATTATTGGACAGGGTTTATCGGAGAGGGGAGATATGTTGTTTTAAAGGGAATTTTGTTTTTGATGAAAGGGGGGAATTAAGTAATGGTAAATATAGTGAGGCTATACATATTTTTTTCTTTTTTGATTTTTTTAGTCGATTATTTTTGTCCCAATCCAATGTCAAAAATGTTGAAAATCATATAAAATATATCTCTTGTTAAGTTATGTTTCGTTTTCATTTGAGATAAAAGTTTTATCAACTTGTTCAGAAAACTAACTAGATGATTGAAAACATTATAAGTTGAATGGAAATTTTTCGTTAAATGCATAATGCTCAAGTAAAATTCTCAAGTTAATTTTTAATTGTCCGTTCGCAAGTTCCGTTGAGTCGAATTTCTCCACCGAAATTCCACCAAAATTTCCCCGTCAAAAGTTATCCTTCGCCGAGTTCAAGTTGCAGAGACGTTCATCAGTCATGATCGCGCATCTCGAACGCTGGCAAAAGCCATTCAACATCGGTGAAACGGCGCAATAAACGGCAGAATCTCGTCAACGTGTCCATTCTGCTGAACGACCGGCTCACCTTTGTCGGGGTGAGCCCAACGAATCGTTTTCCGTCATTCAAAATTTTTATCCTCGATCGTTGGACGCATGAGGAAGGCTACGCCAATGTTTTCCAACTTTACTCAAGGCTATTACAGTAGATAGATAGATAGATAGATTCTTGCTTGTCACGAATATTTGAAAATGTTGGGTAAAATTGTTGATTGACGTATTTACAGGGAAACTTAATGTTTAATATTTTTTCAATGGTTTTTCTAATCAAAATTTTGAATTATTTTAAATTAATTTTTTATAATGTATTTCTTTCGATATTTTTTCATAATAAATTTATAATATTATATAATACTGAAAATTCTTTAATTTCAAATCGCAAATTCTAACCAAAATTTTTATCTGTCGTTATTTCTGTATCAATAGAATCATATAACAATCTTTTTAAATATAATATAAATATAATATTCTTTTTGCGGAAATATGTATATACTTTTTTGAATTTACTCGAAAAACGAACGATAAATAAATTCTAAAATATATAAAAGTAACTGTAACTTTATAGGTTAGAAATTGTACGCAATGCTGCCAACAGAAATCAAAATCATATAACAATCTTTTTAAATATAATTTCTTTTTAGGGATATATATATATTTTTTTGAATTTACTCGAAACTATAATTCTTTTAATAACGAAAATAAACGATAAATTAATTCTAAAATATATAAAAGTAACTGAGCTGTAACCAATTATAGGTTAGGAATCGTACGCAGTGCTACTAACGGAAATCAGAATCATATAACAATTTTCTTAAATATAATTTCTTTTTTCAAAAATATGTATATACTTTTTTGAATTTACTCGAAAAACGAAAAACGATAAATAAATTTTAAAATACATAAAAGTAACTGTAACCAATTATAGGTTAGGAATCCATGGAATCCTACATAATGCTACCAATGGAAATCAGAATCATATAACAATTTTCTTAAATATAATTTCTTTTTGTGGATATATATACATACACTTTCTTGAATTTACTCAAAAAATTAATGAATCTATTCTTTTAATAACGAACGATAAATAAATTCTAAAATACATAAAACTAATTATATGTTGTAACCAATTGCTACATTATAGGTTAGGAATCCATGGAATCCTACATAATACTACCAATGGAAATCAGAATCATATAACAATTTTCTTAAATATAATTTCTTTTTGTTGATATATATATATATATATACTCTTTTGAATTTATTCGAAAAATTAACAAATCTGTAATTCTTTTAATAACGAACAATAAATAAATTCTAAAGTACATAAAAGTAATTGTGTGCCTTAATCAATTGCTACATTATAGGTTAGGAATCCATGGAATCCTACATAATGCTACCAATGGAAATCAGAATCATATAACAATCTTCTTAAATATAATTTCTTTTTGTAGATATATATCCATACACTTTTTTGAATTTACTCGAAAAATTAACAAATCTGTAATTCTTTTAATAACGAACGATAAATAAATTCTAAAATACATAAAACTAATTATATGTTATAACCAATTGCTACATTATAGGTTAGGAATCCATGGAATCGTACGCACTGCTACCAACGGAAATCAGATCGAACCGATCCGCGCCATAATTAGGTTCGTTTGCGAATTGCGATAACTTGGCGTCACATCGTTCTAACGGCCGAAACTCCACGTCTAATCGTCCCTGGCGATCGCCCCTTGGAAAATCGGTCCCACTCACGGATAATTTCCCTTCCGCTCTTTTATCGTCCCGCGATCGTAAAGATCTGCGTCCAAGAGCGCCAAATTTTTCCACCCTAGCTCTACGCCAGCCAATTTCCTGCGGAATTAGGGGAACCGAACGAAATTACGGAAATCCTTGGCCCGTGAGAAGAGCGGAGTTACCTCGTCGGCCTTTCTTTACGAGCTGCCCTCGCGCGCCCTCTGGATAAACGAAGAATATTGTGGCGCTCTTTCGGAACATGTACCGACGAGTGACGTAGAAATAAAATGTTAAAGCTTTTATGGGAAATATTTCTTGCTGGAGCAGAGGTCAGATCGAATTGGAATCAATTCCTAAACGCTACACAACGTGAGATTGATGTAAGAGAATAAAATTCAAGCGGAGATTAGGTTAGGTTCTCAAACAAAGTAGAAAAACATCCTAAAGATCATAAAACAGAAATATTTAATCTTAATTTTGCTCCATGATATGCTCCATAGCTAATCATCTAAATACTTTAATTCCTGTTGCTATAGCAGTAATTATTGTTGCTGAAGTAAAATATGCTCAATGTGTATCAACATCTAATCCAACAGTAAATATATGATGTGCTCATACAATAAATCCTAAAAATCCAATTCCTAATATTGCATAAATTATTCCTAAATTTCCAAAAATTTCTTTTTTTCCTCTTTCATTTATTACAATCTGAGAAATTAATCCAAATCCTGGAAGAATTAAAATATAAACTTCTGGATGTCCAAAAAATCAAAATAAGTGTTGATATAAAATTGGATCACCTCCTCCTATTGGATCAAAAAATGAAATATTAAAATTTCAAAGATCAAACAGTAATATTGTATAGACCATCCTTATTGTATTACAATTATACAAATCGAGAGAACAAAACTCGAGAGATTATCCTTCACCAGAGTTAGGTTATAATTAAATTAGATTCTCGAGAGTTACTCTTGCTCCCCTTATATTACAAAGAGAAAGTTAAGAGTTAGGTTAGGTTAGGTTTTTAAAAATTCACAAAAATTCCCTTAACTTAACCTCGCCAACTTCTGTCTTTCGCCCAATAATAATAAATGATTATATTCATTCTCCAAACTCTCGAAACCCTTTCCTAACCTAACCTAACCTAACCTAACCCAGCAAACGCTCGGTCTGCCACGATCGAGCCGATAATAAGCTCGCGAGTTTTCGCGCGGTTCGGTGACACCGCAGCGTTCCACGCAT
>NW_006263491.1:171228-174343 GCF_000469605.1 Apis dorsata
CCGACGATTCGCGGAAAATTGAATTAGAGAGCTTAAGCCGCCTCTCCCCTGTCGGTCGTTAGAATGGTCACGGTAATTGATAATCGAGCGACGGCTACAACCGAGCACGACTAATTGGCTGATCGCGGCGTGATTTAAATGCGGAGATTTCCGCGCGACTCGCGGATTAACGCGAATTATAGCCGAACGACTAATTGGGGGGAGGGGTGGAAGAGGAGGGGAGGATACAGGGACGAGACGCCCTTCGTGCCACGGTGAACGCGGAAACAACCCTTTTCGTGACCTCGCGAGAACGAGGGAAAAATAAACAGTGAGAAGGGGGGAGGAGGGGGATATCGATCGAGATAGTGGAACGCTATGGGCCGGATTAATTAATCTAGCACTCGTTGGAGAGACTCGAATAAGTTTGTCGATTCGGTGACGCCTTCTGTCAAACGGATGATAGAAAATCATCAATTTCTATTTGGAGGATTTTTAATGGTTTCTTTTTCTGAATTCGAAAGAAATTTTGGAAAACGTTTTGCCGTGGAGAGTTCAACATATTATTAATAATTTGAAAAATATTATCAACGTAAAAATTGAATTAGACTATAAATAGTCATTACGTATATCATACACTGTGTATAAATAATTATTTATTTTAATATTATCAATTGGCAAATTTCACAAAATTGTATATTTTAACGAAATCGGATTGTACGTTTCTTATGATAGAAAGAAAAATAATAACGTAAAAAAATTTTGGAAAAAGTTTTGCCGTGGAGAGTTCAACATATTATTAATAATTTGAAAAATATTATTAACGTAAAAATTGAATTAGACTATAAATAGTCATTACGTATATCATACACTGTGTATAAATAATTATTTATTTTAATATTATCAATTTGCAAATTTCCCAAAATTGTATATTTTAACGAAATCGGATTGTACGTTTCTTATGATAGAAAGAAAAATAATAACGTAAAGAAATTTTGAGGTTATAGTGTTCCAAAAAATTTCAAAAGACGATTTGCTTTGCCGGAATGTTATCCAGTTACTTCGAAAATTGAATTTCGGCCAGATTTCCGATGAAAGGCAATAGTGTGCACTGCGTGGCGCGACGACTTGAATATTTTCGAAGCGATTTAGCCGCGGTCGATGCCTGCGTAATGGCCGCCGCTCGCCAACCGGACGCTTTCCATTTACATAGATCGTACTGACGTATTAACCGACAGATCACTGTCGAGAGCAGCGTCGAGTACCCAGGTCAGCCTCTAGATAAACGATGCTTCGCTTTCGATCGCGATCCCTCCACCTAAAACAACGATATCCCCGAGTGGAGTTACTGGACCGACGATTATCTCGCTAATGATCCTGCTTCGAACGAACGAGGCTCTTTTTCCTCGTCGTTTTCCTTCCTTATGAGAAAATATGTGAAAATGAATCGAGACGGAACCGAGAAATTTCTTAGAATTTTAGTCTTACATTTCTTTTGCATTACAGTTTCTATTTTTTATATTGAATCGAAAATGATCGTCGAAAAATAATTTTTATTGTAATGTAGTACGTTGGTTACGTGTAAAATTCATTTATATTTAATATTCCATTATATTGGATGAACGAATATATAAGAATATATAAGAATATTGGATATTAGTAGTTAAGGGTCACGTGGCGCTAGTATCGCCATGATGTTAAAACCGATCCTCATTAATCATACTTAATTTTTAATTTTTTCTTACATAATCTCTGTTACGTAACAATTCTCCAATTTGAAAAAAGGTTTGATGATGAGAATTGAAAAATCTTTCGAAAGAAATTTAATTCGAATATTCAAAAGTGAAGGCAAACACGTACAATTGAGCAAAAATCAAACATTTTTCTCATTAATTGTACTTAATTTCTAATTATTTTTTACACAATCTCTATTATATAAGTTCTCCAGTTTGAAAAATATTTGATAATGAGAATTGAAAGATCTTTCGAAAGAAATTTAATTCAAATAATCAAAAGTGAAAGTAAACACGTATAATTGAGCAAAAATCGAAAATTTTTTTCATTAGTCATAATTAATTTCTAATTATTTCTTACACAATTATTTCTGTTATATAACAGTCCTCCAGTTTGAAAAAAGATTTGATGATGAGAATTGAAAAATCTTTCGAAAGAAATTTAATTCGAATAATCGAAAGTGAAACAAACACGTACAATTGACCCAAAATCAAACATTTTTCTTATTAATTGTACTTAATTTCTAATTATTTTTTACAATCTCTATTATATAACAGTTCTCCAGTTTGAAAAATATTTAATGATGAGAATTGAAAAATCTTTCGAAAGAAATTTAATTCAAATAATCGAAAGTGAAAGGCAAACACAAAAATCGAAGAGTCAACTATTCTGCAAAACTGAAATACTTGGCGTGCCGAATTACAACTCGTCAGATGCAGCCTATTGCCATCTTTTGGAATTTCAGGGCATCGAACGTGGCCAAACAATTCCAATTGTTCGATACAACCCGCCTTTCGATTTGAATTTTACGAAATATCGAATTGAGGGAAATTTGTTTTCGAACACTTTCAAGTATTTACTATCCCTCTCTCCATAGATGCACTCGCGATTCTTCTTCCCTCCTACTCCGTTTTCTCGTCTACCCTAACCCTTTTCACCCCTCGCGAACTCCTCCACTTTCTCTTCCCCTCGGCTACGTGGCTTATTAAAACGTTCTTCAGATACACAGGGTACATGGTTACACCTAGAGCACCCTCGTCGTTTGTACCGACTTAATTCTTCCTCTCTCGTGGATTGCTAGATTGCTTCTTCGGTTCTTCGATTCGAGTGTCACTGTTGTTGCCGCTTCTCGTTGAGAAATACGTGGAACACCTGTGGAGGATCGATTCTCGAGTGTGAAACGGAAAGATGTTCGTATATCGGGATATCATTAAATGGTCGTAGAGGCTGAAGTAAAAAAAGTTGAGAGAGTTGAGGATATTACTTAATGAATCGCAAGCAATTCAGAGATTATGCTTAAAGGAAAATTCTTCTCTTCTCGAGGAGGATTCATATTTGTACCAAAAAAAAAAAAAAAAAGGCGATGTACAAAAGAATAAGATAAGATGTTCATTAATCTATG
>NW_006263491.1:174431-175486 GCF_000469605.1 Apis dorsata
TTAACGATTCTCTGTTCCCTGATGAACGTTATAAATTCTTTTCTTCGTTAGCTTTCTTTATTTACTATCATAATTCTATTCTTAAGACGTATCTAAAAAATTATATCTTGATAATTTTCCATTCATATTTATTTATTTCATAATCAATTTATAAATCTCTCCTTTGAAAATTCTTCTATTCACTTTCCATAGACATATCTCTACCTCAAAAATTCATTTAATTCAAATTATTGATAATTAGATAAAGATAACTGCAACCGAACAAACACAATATCGTATAAAAAGAAGAAAAAGAAATGACAAATATTCATCAGCCTACAAGTCCTATCTCTCCCTCTCTCTCTCTCGCTAGTGCATATTTATTTATTTCGTAAACAGCGCCTCGTCACGAGGCGTCGCGCTCGTCGTCGAGCGTGAAAGTGACGCCCTCTCGTGCGCGTTCGCCCGAGTGGAGGGGGAGAGTGCGCGACCGTTCGTGGCCGAAAGCGAGAAGAAATAAAATTCCTCCTTCCGTGTTTTCGTGCTCATTGGCCTCCGTTAATTAGCGCGTTTTTCCTAGGTAATTACCAGGGGAAATTGGCGTCGTTGAAACACGCTTCGAATTAATATTTCACCCGTGGCGCCGTCTAATTTCACGAAAAGCGATTATTATCGGAAATGGAAAAACATTCAGGTTAATCGAGATACGAGAGAAGGTAAGATAAAGAAAGAGAGCCAACGAAGTGAGACGTTTTGTCCTGGGATACTTAATGGGCGATTTATGATACGATTATTGTTATTTTTAGAGTATCTGTATAGAGGATTGGAGACCACAATGTAAGATTAAAATATGAATATTCTCTTCACAAGTGTGCGGAATATAATAAAGTAAAGAAATTAAAGATTGAATGAAGAAGTTGACATAAGAGACACTAAACGTGAAACAAGGCAATTCAATAATTTTGATTTTCGACTGAAACTCAATTATCTTGGTAATTCAGTTCTTATAACTCGTAACGAATTGGATAAACATCCACAGAAACGTCCAATTTTAAGTTTTTTTTTTTTTTTTTTAT
>NW_006263491.1:175649-196370 GCF_000469605.1 Apis dorsata
AAACATTTCTAGACACTGTGATACATTGAAATTGTAGTTCGAAAATATAGGTTAGTATCAAAATCGTATCTTTTGGAAAGTGATCGATTTTTAAATTGGAAATTTGGATTTAATAGTTGAAGAAGTTTTTTAATATTTTCTCATCGGTATATATACCGCACCTGTTATTATACCTATGTGAAATTGCTTCGAGCTTTGGTGACTCTTGTTCAGTTTCGAATTTAGGTCTGAAAATTGAACGTGTATAGATGGCTCCCGGTCTTTTTGGTCCAGAGCATATTGAAGTTAGCCACATTGTGACAAAGTGAAAATTATCGAGAAATTGATAAACTAGGTGACGAATCTTGTAAAATGGGTCAGTAGAATCATGTGCAGTTAGAGAGTTATGAATTTGTGGTGGTCAGAGTTGAAAAGTGGGCCGAAGTTGGAAACTCTGACAGGAGATTAATCCTCATATTGGCAATCTAAATCATAAATAACCGTTTCAAGGTTTAATATTTCAAATTTCAATCTAATGTTTCGAAACAATTTTACAATGTTTGAAGAAAAAAAGATTTGGATAAGGGAAGAAAGAGGATATTTTGCATTGCCACTTTATTTTTGCACGACACTTTTATATAGACGATAACATTGTCACGAAATTTACGAAAGAATCGACTGATCAATCCAATTGGTTTCGATTTACTTTTCAATTTTTAGATTTTTTTACGATTGTTGTTGACCCCAACTAACCTAAAAGGGACGAAAAAACGAAGGAAGGAAGGAGGAGAAACGAGTCGAAAATTATTACCCTCGATAAAGTTGAAAATCTGAAAATTGAACGCTTATTGGAACAGCCAGTCCATATCTTAAGCCGACATTGTTTGTGGAGCCATAACTAAGTAAATCTGATGGCGTTCCTCTCCAAATGGAATAAAACTTTCAAGATGAACGATTAGAAAATTTACCTTTTCATTCTCTTTGAAAAAGAGAAGGGGAAAAAATCTATAATCCAATCGACAGTCACAAATTGTCCTCGATTAGCAAAATTAATATTTGCGCTTACAAAGCATACGGACGATAAATATTGATATTCTATTTCAATTCCAATTTCTTCGATCGAATTTTAACTGAAATTTAACCGAATAGAATAAATTTTAATTACAATTCTATAACCTATTTAATTAACTCTGTCACAAATTCTTCTCTTCATTCTCTAATAAGAAAAGTGTAAAGAAACACTTTAACAATTAAAAATCGCTCGTCTTGAGTCTCGGTCACACTTGGACGGTCATTCTGTTTTCGATAATCGAGTTGTACACGATCCACGACCGCGTGGAGTGAATCTTCCTAGCCCAGCAACTGACATAGGCGGAGAGAATGGCCCAAGACAATCGAACCGACGTGGTAGATTCACTTACCTATTCGTCCGCCTCTCGATCTTTATAGGTCTCTGGAATCCCCCGGACGAGTTACGGCATACTCGCAGTGGTTCTCAAATTAATTTTACAAGTTATCTCTATTCGGGTTTAAGATTGATGATTAATTAATTTATTGTGGTAAATATTAATGTAATATAACGTATAATAATATATGTGAGAAATCTTATAATTTTTTTATGACAAATATTATGATATTCTGTTATATTTTTTAAAAAAATCAAATAACGATATCTACACTTGATTTTTAACATCTTTAGAAAATTAGCTTTTAATTTACACGATTTGTGTTTTTTCCAAGCAAATTCAAGAAGTTTTGCAATGGAAAATAGGATAAAAATAGGATGATTTAGTTAGAAAAATATTATAAATAGATATGGTATAACTGATAAAAATTATTTTATATGTTTGAACTTAATACATGAAGCTACTAACACCACATAATCATTAAAAGAATAATACATTTATGTATAACATTTATATATTTATTTATTTACTACATTTCTTTATATAATTTATTTAACTTCCACTTATTTTTAATTTTTAAATATTTGTCTAATCTAATTTACCATAACGTTAAAAATCATTGAAACTCGATCAACAACGAAATTATAAAACATTTTTGAGACAATTTTCAAACATACATTTCGATTATCCATCGCTTCTATAAAAAAAAAAAAAATTGGAAAATGGAGGAAACAGGAGAAAAATCTTAGTCGATCTTCCGTCATCGACCAACAGGAGCATTCGCAAAAGGTGAAAACACGATGAAAACGTCGGTTATCTCTTCTTTAACGCAACATCCCTCCCTCTCTTTCGCGCTGTTTTCGTATTCCGTCCGTGTTTGAAATATTGAAAAATCAAGAAAGAATAGCGGAAAAATCGTGAGAATACGTAAGCCCCGCCGGTTACGGGGATCAGAGAGAATTTCCGAGAAACCTTGCGCACCAGTGACGCAGACACGCGTCAAAAAGGATGATACGGGGAGAAAAGTGGGGAGAAGGCGTTCCAAAGGTGGCGCTTTGATGGCCCATCGAAGAGGAGAAGCCTCGGTGATGGATTCGAATTATTACTTGTTCGATTTATTCTTTACCCATCCTTCGAAACGAGAAATCTTTCCATTTCGAGACGTTTCTGATCTTTTTATTTATTTAATTTCTCACCGTTCCATGATTATTTATATCGATTTTTGGAAACTCAACTTTCGGAAAAGATGTAGAATAGATCACCAGAATCTTTCTCATTACAAACCCAACAAATTATAATTAGTGTGTGAGAAATATTCAATTCAAAAATTCAACTTTCGAAAAAGATGTACAATAGATCACCAGAATCTTTCTCATTACAAACCCAACAAATTATAATTACTGTGTAAGAAATATTCAATTCAAAAATGCAATTTTCAGAAAAGATGTACAATAGATCAGCAGAATTGATCTTTCTTATTACAAACCCAACAAATTATAATTAGTGTGTGAGAAATATTCAATTCAAAAATGCAATTTTCAGAAAAGATGTACAATAGATCACCAGAATCTTTCTCATTACAAACCCAACAAATTATAATTACTGTGTAAGAAATATTCAATTCAAAAATTCAATTTTCAGAAAAGATGTACAATAGATCAGCAGAATTGATCTTTCTTATTACAAACCCAACAAAATTATAATTAATTAAAAAATTATAAAAAATTCAATTCAAAAATTCAATTTTCGGAAAAAATATACAATAGAAAGATCATCAGAACTGATCTTTCTCATTACAAATCCAACAAATTATAATTAGTGCGTGAGAAATATTCAATTCAAAAATTCAACTTTCGAAAAAGATGTACAATAGATCACCAGAATTAATCTTTCTCATTACAAACCCAACAAATTATAATTACTGTGTAAGAAATATTCAATTCAAAAATTCAACTTTCGAAAAAGATGTACAATAGATCACCAGAATTAATCTTTCTCATTACAAACCCAACAAATTATAATTACTGTGTAAGAAATATTCAATTCAAAAATTCAACTTTCGAAAAAGATGTACAATAGATCACCAGAATTGATCTTTCTTATTACAAACCCAACAAAATTATAATTAATGTGTGAAAAATATTCAATTCAAAAATTCAACTTTCGAAAAAGATGTACAATAGATCACCAAAATTGATCTTTCTCATTACAAACCCAACAAATTACAATTAGTGCGTGAGAAATAAGGATGCAAAAGTACGTATGATAATAAAAGCTTCGAAACATTTCGACCAAACTCTCTCTCTCTCTGTCTCTCTCGTCCACCAATAACGAAAAAGAAGAAACAAGAAAAAAATATTCGCTTTCACGGCAGAAACCCGTGAATGAAGCGAGCAGGTTAGCTAAGAGATACGCGTGCATCGAGTATTTGCTTGGAAGGGGTGGCGAGATGAAAGGGACAGAAGAGGGAGGGGGGAAAGAGACGGTGAGATGAGGAAGATAAAGAGCGAAAAAGGAATGGAGTAACGCGTGTGTGCAGCGCCGTGGGGAGAGGCAAAGGAGCAGGAGGGGTGAAATGTGTGCGAATGTGCGTGCGCGCGCGAAATCGAGAAGGAAGAACGAGAAACTAGAGAGAGAGAGGGAGAGAGAGAGAGTGGTATTCGACCCTCTATAGGGAAATATCCATAATGCGCATTTGCAATTTCAATGCCTCGCCAACTTGCCGAAGCACAGCCACCCCTTCGCGCCGATCCAGACCCTCTTCCACCCTCTTGCCTTCTCATTCTCGGCCTCTTCTCCTTCTTCTCGGCCCTTTTACCTCTCCATCGCCTCCTATGGAACGTTATAACGCCCCTAGGCAACCCCTTACGCGCAACAACCCAATCCGCCAGACAGAGGTATCCGCCTTTCTTTCTTTCTTTCTTTCTTCTTTTTTTCCTTTCTCTCCCCCGATTTCTCTCTCTCTTTCTTTTTTTTCCTACTCCTCCTGTACGCTGCGTTCGGCCACTGTGGGGATAGGATTGAGCTATTGGGTTGGTTTTGCCGGGGGGTGGTTTCGGGGTGAATTGGGGGAAGGGGATATTGTTTGTCGGGGATTGGTTACGTTGCGTTCGAACGATCGATGCGAGTCTTGGAAAGGGATTACTGTCTTTGGAATATTCTTTTATTCGAAATTTCTTTCCTCCTCGAGAAGGAAGAAAAAATGTTGTTTCAAGCAGCGAGAAAATGTGAATTGTAAAATTTGGATACGAATTTGTATTGGTTTGTGGAGGGGGAAAGGTGTCTTTCATTTTGCAGGGGATGTGTATTAATGGATGCTTAAGAATAAAACTGCAGATTCTCATGAAAAATAAGTGAAACGTTGATTTAAGTTTTTGTTTGCGAGAGGACAATGGTTGGATGCTCGATAAAAATTATGGCTTCGTTGCAGTCTCACTTTTCTTATATGTATAATAGATATACTTTATATGTAAAGATAAAGATGTCGATATCGATTTGATTTTGGAATTTTAAATTTTAAATTTGGTCTTCTCTAAATTGAAATAAAATCTTTCCATTTCATTCCATTTTATTCGATTATTTTCAATCACTAACTTTATATTTAAACGGCATTCAAAAGTACACAGATTCGTCCCTTCAATTTTCCCAAAAAAAAAAAACTTTCAAAATTTGCTTTACGAAAAATACAACTCCCGACGTATATAATTCTAAAATCAATAGAATCAATGGGATCCACTTCAAGAATTCGAGCTTCGTATCCTTGGTTTTCACTTTGCCCAGAATTTATTTTCCCTTCTTGTTCCCTTTGTGTACGCGGGCAGGCAAAAGAAGCGGAAAGATTTAAGTGAACCAGGAATCAGGCATCGTGGAAAAGGGATGTACGAGAGAGAGAGAGGAGAATCTGAGTGAACTGAAATCAGTGCTGCGAGGGATAATCGAAGAAGGCAATATTTCAATCGACGTCAGATTTATCGACCACGCGAAATGGCCAACGCGTCGAACGTGCCATTTCACACGAGTTATCCTCTCCTTCTGGCTTCCTTCCATCTAACGGGTGGCGTGATTCGAAGGAACAGGCCAGCCACTTTACGCAGCCTGAAATAACTCGAGGACGTGGCGCCCTCTCTCTCCTTCTGACCATTATTCGTAACCAATCGACTGTCGAGGAGGCGTGGAGCGATAAAAAAAAAAGAAAATGGCGAAACAGGGGAGAATATTTCGTTGGACGAGTCTGAACGAAGGATAATACTGAAAGCTTATATATAATAATTTTTCTTTTTCGTTTGTTTGCATATCTTTATTGCGAGATTTCGAGTGTATTTTCGTGAGTGTATTTATTGGAGAATCGTCTTGGAAAGAAGGTGAATAGAAAAAATGTCTCGTTTTTCATTTACAATTTTTTATTTACACGAAAATCAATTTATTATTCAGCGATACATTTTAATAATAAAGATATTACACGAAAAAGGTATTTTTTGCAACTAGGGGAAAAAGAAAAAATACTGCAAAACTCTTTGCATTCGTTATGCAACAATGGAATCGAGTTGAAACTATTTATACGTTAAAGCCACTTAGTGGCAACAATTTGTGGTTCAATTTGAAATAGTTATTCAGAGAAAAGAGTCCACACCTAAAATAAGTTGCGAATGCAAATGAAGGTCCCTCGCCCTCGAAAGACTGCGAGACCATAGGCTAACAGATTGCGCCTGATATTACCTCCACGTGTTTTCGATCATTTTTCCGCGGAGCAACCGACCAAATATTCGTCCCAGCTGCCGGTTTGCCGATTCGTTAGTAATTGTTCCTACTTGCGTGTCTCGCGAGCACGTGTCACTAATTACCTTCCGAGGCGGGGATATTTCATGCGGCTCCCGCGTCGCATCGCTGTGGTGGGGCTCGAATTTTTGACGCTAATTACCCGGTCGGCCGACCGGCAAAACTGGCACCTCCCTTTTTCACTCCCCAAGAATCCACTTTTGGTATTAATTTTTATGGAACGATTATTCTAGACACATGGAATGTTTAGTTATAATTTCAAAAAATTCAAAAGCAAGGAGAATAAAATTTTGATTTTTCACGAAAGAAAATTTCAAAATTTCAAAATTTCAGGAAATGGAGAAAATTATAAATGAAATTGTTTCATCTTGATCCATTATCGAAATATAAAAATTCAAACTGTTCGTAATATTTGAGATTCCGAGCGATCTAGTGACTTATATTTTTTCCCTAAACATTGTCTTTACTGAAGTTTAATATTGGTCAATAAGAGCAAGAGAATAAACAAAAACGTGATCGGATTTGGATAAATTTTAATTAATTGACTAAAAATTACTAATTTCCATCATATTGATCGACCAAAAGAGAGCATATCTTGAAGATCATGTAACTTTTTATTTGGAAACAGTTTGTCGCGACGAATTCATTTCTAACTTATTCCCTTCGATTTCTCATACATTTTTCCTCCTCCATTTTTAATGATTAATAATTTCAAATCAATCTTGAAACTCTCTAATTAAAACGTTGAACCTTCAAAAATTGGATTGAGAAAATTACCTATGGCTGAACATTTGACGTGATACGCGAATTTTAAAATTGGCAGAAGAAGTTTCCTTTTCTCCGCGACCCGGGCAAGATGTCGTGGCCATTAATAACGAAAAGTCGCCTCCAAAGTTTACATTCTAAGCTCTGCCCGTTATAGAGCGGTAATCGTTACGCACAACTGATAATGGAGGGATTATTAATTGCTTCTGTCCCAGGGAACCCCGTCGACGTAGCGGCTCAAACCGGTACGGCACTGATTAATTACCGTGACCGGTATCGAGCTCACATTCTTCGTGTACTTTGCAGGCCAAGATTAAGTTTGCCGTCCCAATACTAACACTTGCCCTGCTAATTACCCGTCTCCCCTGACTGGCTTCTTCTTCTTCTTCTTCTTCTTCCTTCTCGAGACTCGTCGAAATAATTATTTAAAATTATTATTATTACTCTTTCGAGATGTAAAAATACGACGAGTCGTTGGATTAGAAACTCTCTCAACGAGAAATATAAGTTCCAATTCCATTTGAAAGAATTCCATACGATACAAAAATGTAATAATTATGCTCAATTCGAAAATCGAATACGAATAATTTTTAAAATTATCTTCTTACTTAAAAACTGTAATTCGATTTATCCAATCTTCTCGAAAAAGAAGAAAGAAGAAAACAAAATAATTCGTCGCAATTTACGAAACCAAGGGAAAACGATCCATAATTGGACTCGTTTCGAGACCCCATGAAATATCACCTCTCGTTCTCGGGCCACTGTTTCGCCCTGACTTTTGAAGGATTACCAAGGCTTTTGCCCCCTCCCCCCTCTCTGGCGCTGGAAAAGAGCCCCGAATCTCCGTTACCGTCCCATTATTTTCGTTAATTTAATATCCGGCAAAATGTCGCCGGTCGAGAGTATGGGGGAGGGGGAGGGGGGACATCTGACTTGTTAATTTTTCCCGCATAAATTTCAGCCGGGTCGCGAGAGACCTTTTAATTGATTCAACCGAGCCCTCGACCACGGCAAGACGCCCCGTGCCCGCCTTGACCACGTACCTCCGCCATTTTCTAACTTCGGTCCCATCGTTGGACGATTTATACTTGGAGGACGTTTCCAATATTTCTCGAGATTTTCCTTCTGCGCGTTATTGCGAATATAGCAGGCTTTTGGAGATCGTTTGGGATGTATAAAGTATTTGGAAATTTGGTTAATTAATTAAAATAATAATTGTATAGTTTGTTTAATCGTTGTCGAGCTGTTTTATCTATCATTCTTTTCGAAAAAATTCGTTCCCTTTCTATCTGGGAAAGATAAGTTGAATTTCTGTCTGGATTAAAAAAAAAATACTTGGAATATTTCATATTTGTTGAAAAATAGAATGATTGAAAGAAGAACTTGTATATTTTCTCTAAGATAATAATAAAAGTCCTGTAATAGAAGGCTGAAATTATGGATCCATGTTTAAATAGCACCAAGTAGTAGAGACCAAAATATGGGAGTATTCGTGTCTCTAGAAAGACATTTTGACAAATATAAAATTGCAAAACAAAATTTTATAATCATTCATCTGTGAACTCGTCTCAATTCCTTTACCTAATTTCGAATGTAGCATCAAGAATTTTAAAATATATTTAAAAGATAAACGAGTAAGTATAAGTAGTAAATATGAGCAGGATTGGGCAGCAGTAGTTAATAGCCGCGTGGCGCTAGTGTCGCGTCACCGTTCCCTAGTGCCGATAAAAGTAGAAATTATTCCTCAAAATATATAAAATTGCCTCAGAAATTTCCAACTTCCAAATCTAGTTATATTTTACGATCAAATTCAAACCGCAATTCGGGAAAAAGGAAAAATTTTCGTTTCAATTTCGTTATCAATTATACACCAGCCCCACGAAGGTGAAAGACGATTTTCGATTTCAATTTCGGATTATCCACCGGTTTGCGAAATTCTTCCAATTCAGAGGTGGAACGACGAGAGAGAGCAAAGCTCGCGGGAGAGCTTCGTTAGTGCAATCACGAACTTTAATCCGACTGATTTCGACCACTATCCACTGCACGACCTCTTTCCGCCATATACAAGGTGTTCGTGTATTCGCAGTTTCGAAAAGTCGATTCCAAACGTACAAAACAAACATAAAAAAATCGAAAGGTGAAATGATTTCTCATCCAATAATTCCTATAATTTTAATTTTTCCGTCTATCAATAAAAATTCATCTAAATTCACCTCCTAAAATTATATAATCTTTAATAAATAAATACCCAAACTAAATTATACCTCTTCTTATTCCCTGAGATTATCAGATTACGCCACTTCTCTTCGTTATTACCATTTTTCTCATTCAGTCCATCTCTCCCACCTTGTTGTCAGAACAAATATTTCCATAGAACTGCCAAAGCCAAACGAAGTTATAAAACTCGATCACTTTATCGATCTCGCGCCGTAATTCATTCCCACGATTAACAAAGCTCCTCTCACTTATGGAGACCTATTATTGTACACAAATATGTCTCCATTTCCCTTCATCTACGTGCAAACACCAATCGAATCGCGATTGCAACTTTATCCATTCGTATCGAATCCTTGGAATCCTTTTGGTCCAAAAGTGTTTCACGAATTTATCATAACACCCCGTTGTTTCCCTCCTTTTTCTCCACCCCCTCCCCCTCCCGTTTTCTCTTCGGAAATTTCTTCGACAACCGAGGGGCGGGAACGCCTCTACGCCAGAAGAACTCTTCAGACTCCGCGCGGAGCGCACGAGGAGGGTCCAGGACGCCTAATTAGACCCGGTGCTAAGAGGGAGAAACAAGAAAACGAAGAAGAGACCGTGCACACGGGGCCACCACGCGCCTTTCCTTTCGTTTCGCTGAACTTTCGAACTGTCTCTGACAGGTTGAGGAGAAGGGAAAAAAAAGGGCGGGGGTGGGTTAGCAGGGAACCCTTCCTTTTTTTCCCCGCCCTTCGCTGATGACGTCTGTCGCAGCACAACTCTCGAGAACCGCAGACTGTTTTCGCGCTCGTTTCCGTGGGATGCCTGACTTTGTTCCTCACCCTCTCCCACATCATCCGTGAAAATTTAGAAATTTATTCGGTGCCTTTTTCCTTTTTCTTTTTTGTATGATTCCAGAGATGGCGCTTTTGTACTTTTGTACTTTTATTTCCTTATCCAATATAATTTCGTATAAAGTATCTGTGGCTTGTTAAATTTTCAATTCTCAAAAGTTACAACAATTGGATATAAGGTTTCTTTATGTAAATTCACTTCTTCCACTTGCATTGAATGTTTCTAGATTCGAATCTTTGTTAATATAGAATTAAAAACATGGAACAGCAGAGGTTCATGAGCTCCTCGATTCAAGCAACAAATAAAAGGAGAACAGTTGTGCTTTCTGAGGCAAGAGCCTCTCAAAGGAATAAGTCGAATCGTTTTTCTTGGAAGACCGCCACCTGTCCAGGAGCGTCAACGAGCCTCGAGAAGGTGTGGTTGGTTGGGTCTGAGGATGGAGAAAAAGTAGGGAAGAGGGTAGTAATTCGTTTTCATTACTCACTCCACCTCGAGGTAACTTCGATGCTGGCCGTAACGCACAAATTTACATCACTCTGTGCGGCACCGGTATCCTTCATCTTGTAGACTTGCCGCTGAACGAGGAGAGGAAACGAGAAATGGGCAATTTCTTTTCATTAACGACAGCCAGCGAGTTCGACATTGGCCCTTTCCAGACAGATAGAGAGAGATTCGCAGTCTAACGAGTCGTGATATTCATCTTGGCTACTTAATCATCGAGGAATCGACACTTTTTAAACCTCACTGCTTCGAATGTAATGTAATAAAGTGTTTCGAGTGTATATAATCGAAAACGAAAGCCTTGAAAATTATTATTGTTATCTAAAAAACCGATTGATTTGCTTCATTCGTGAATTAATATTTCTAATCAATAGAGTCAATTATACAAACGAATTAAATCAAATTTCTCATAAAATTATTCAATTTATTTCAACGCATTCGATCCACGAAAAATTCAACACGTTTACAGATACATAATTCCGTAGAAATCGTGCAACGAAGATGCGCAAACGAGATAACCACGACCCTCGCTCAGTGTGCATCGAACACCTTTAACCGAGCAAGTCGCGCCAGCACGCGATCCCCTAATTGTCTTCCTCGACGTGTAACCCCTCAGGGACCGCGAAAACACGGCGACCAAGCATCTCGACGAGCCGAGAGTGTGTGTACCGGTGTGTCTACCTGAGAAGTCCCCTCGTGTCTCGCTTCGTTCGAGCGTGGCTGCGTTACAGGGGGGCGGTAAAAATGGGGTGGAAGAGGGACGATTCGTTTTCATTAGCGGAGCCACGACGAGTTTCAACCGGTTCGGCCGTGGGTAAGCAGGGTTGTGAAGATGAAGGGTTCGCTCGGTCCACGAGAGAATTCCACTTGACGAGAAAGTAGCGGCGAAAGCTTGGAGATATCCGGTGAGAATCGCGCCCCGATGCAGTTTCCAGGAATTTTAGGATAGATGAAGTTGCAGCGTATTTCATATTTTTCGTTGTTTGAGAATTCATTGGAATCCAGTGGTTCTCAATCTCGATTATATCGTTTTGTGTAATGGACAATGGCGTTGAAAGTGCAAATTATTATCAAACGGATATCATTAGTTGTACGTTATTTGAGAATTGATTGATTGGAACAGTGGTTCTCAATCTGGGTTATAAGATATTGTTGCTGTCGTTTTTAGTAATGAATATGGCATTGAAAGTACGAATTACTTTCAAACAGATATAATTAGTAGTTATTTGAGAATTGATTAATTGGAACAGTGGTTCTCAATCTGGGCTATAAGATGTTGTTTCTGTTGTTTTTGATAATGGATATGGCATTGAAAATGCAAATTACTCTCAAACAGATATCATTAGTTGTATGTTATTTGAGAATTGATTGATTGGAACAGTGGTTCTCAATCTGGGTTATAAGATGTTGTTGCTGTCGTTTTTAGTAATGAATATGGCATTGAAAGTGCAAATTACTTTTAAACAAATATCATTAGTTGTATTTAAGAATTGATTGATCGGAACAGTGGTTCTCAATCTGGGCTATAAGATGTTGTTTCTGTCGTTTTTAGTAATGAATATGGCGTTGAAAGTGCAAATTACTCTCAAACAGATATCATTAATTGTACGTTATTTGAGAATTGATTGATTGGAACAGTGGTTCTCAGTTTGAGTTATAAGATGTTGCTGTTGTCGTTTTTGATAATGGATATGACGTTGAAAGTGCGAATCATTTTGTACGTTGTTTGAGAATTGATTGATTGAAACGGTGGTTCTCAGTCTGGACTATAAAATGTCGCTGCTAAGACAAATAGTATTCAAAATATAAATTATTTTATTACAGATACTATCAATTGTACCTGTTATTTGAAAATAATGATTGTTATTGTCGTTTTTAATTAATGGTATTTTTTGGTATTTATTTTAATATTGGAACAGTGATTCTCAATCTGGACTTTCATAAGATATGGCATTAAAAGTGCAAGTTAGATATTATTAATTGTATGTTATTTTAGAGTTAAGATAGAATTAAGTCGTTTTTTGATTTTTTATTGGTTTTTTTTATTATGATATTATACTAATTATAATAAGTGATATTATGAACGTTTAATGTGTTTTATATTTTTCATTGTTTGAGAATCGGTTGGAACGGTGGTTCTCAATCTTCGTAAACTTTTTAAGTTTGCGTTCGAGTTACTTTCGTGTCAAAGCTGCGAATTTATTTAAGAAATTCATTTCTCATTAGCGAATATTTCATTGTAGGATGACATTTATCAAGTACCACTCGCTTTGAGGGTAATTCTCGAGAGTTTCATCAAATAGATTCGGGTCCAAAGACAAAATTAATCATTTCGATTGTTCCCCATTAATTTACGACTTTTTTTTACCAGTTATTTTAATTAAATCGTTATATTCCACTACGAGAATAATCCTTTCGATTTATCCGTTCGGATATCACAGAAGGTTGGAAAATACTGATTTTAAAAAGTGGGAGCAGAAAATCACGCATCCACTCTTGAAGCTCATATTTGCCATGTGCACGAGCGTAAAAATGGCAGAGCTCCTAATTGGAATTTAATAGCGGCAGTGATGAAATTAACCCGCGTCGCTCGGGAAAATTATTGAAATATTTTTCAGAATATTTTCCCCGGGTTGTGACATCGCCGATGGTTACGTGCCCAAAATTCGAAATGGAACGGCGATAGAGTTATTAATATGACTGTCGATGGTGATTCGGTGTGCGGCTGTGGAGCAATTCGCATAACTGTATAAATATTGACCGAAATCAGAAATCATCGGGACAAGCTGCCGATTCGAAGTGGGTCATTTAAATTATTTCAATTCTGTTTGCTTTTTCATCGTGCCCGGAATGCTTTGTGCCCGCGCGCGCTTTAATTATTACTCCGCTTATTTATATACGAATTACAAATTCCGTGGAAAGAAATTCCTTTGAAATTGGGAATATTTATATTCGTGTTCACATTTCGTGTTCCAATATCGGATATTTTTCAATATTTCGACTCATCTCTCAAGATTTCTTTCGCTTTCGCCATCCATCAAACTCTTCCACCGCGCACGAACAAATAGTCTCGATCACGCTAATTCCAAATAAGATTTTTTTAAAATTTCCTTTCTTTCGCTCTGATTAATCGACATAAGTCGGATTGGTTTCTATCTATAATAAAAACTTTAATTTTTAAATTATTTATAAAAATATTAATCAATAAATTAAATTATTTTAGCATAAAAATGCATTAAATTTAGAATTTAATTAGAATTATATTAATAAATAATATTTTGAATTTTAATTAATATATTAATTATAATAGTTATAATTTTGATTAGAGTTTTTTATAACATATTATTACAACGAAAAATTCTAGGTTATGTATCGAAAAGGATCTAATAAAATTGTAATATTTGGATTATTTTAACCTTTTAAAATTATTATTATTATTATATCTAAAGAATAATATTTTTTTAATTATTCAAATTTATTTATTTATAATCCAATATTAATACTTTTTATATCTTTAGTCACATGAATTTTATATGAATCCTTGAATTAAGTTTATGTAAGTTATGTATATATTAAATTGTATACAAATTACAAGTGCAAATCTTCCAAACTCGGATAAAGAAACTCTTATAAAAAGAAAAAGCGACGTTTATATTTGTTTGCAATTGCAAAAAAGTTATTCCTCTGAAACGATGATCGGAATATTTCTCTACACGTCCAAACATGGCTGATGTACAGTGTCACGATTATTCGTCATTTTCCAGAACGTGTATACATATTAATAAACCTGGACGAGGGAAGGTCACCTTGAAAGCCACTGGTATGCAGTTTAGGCGCACTTCTGCCAGTCATACCTAGAGGCGGGCCGGAGGTCGAGGGTTGCTAGTCACAGGGGTGTAAGTGCTGTTTCGTGTACGGCCACCACCCACCCACCTTCGATCCTATGCCCTCTCCCTCTCTCTCTCTCTCTCTCTCTCCAACCGTTGCTCGTTCATTTGCTCCGTCTCTCAGGGGAGTCTAACGTCCAAACGTACTCCTGCTAAGGTTAGTTTATCAAGAAGGTCAGCTTCCTTCTTCTTGAAGGAATGTAATGTAACGACTGACTGGGTCTCTCTCTTCTTTCTCTCTTTTCTTCCCTTCCCTCTTGTTGGTTCCATAATTAAATTTGTATTTTTGGTCCCGTATTTTAATAAGATAATTCTCTCCTCCGCCATCTTGCTCCACCTCTGCCTCCATCAGCTTGATAAATTTTTATTTTTTCGGTCTCTACGATCAAAAGGTATTCATATATATATATACATAATAAATATTGCACAACAGCAATGTACATTTAAATTCACGTGTGACGAGAACTACGAAAGGCCAACTGGCCAAGCATAGCAATCGAGGTCTCTGAAATTCTCATTCCCTTCTGATGAACCTCGACGAGAGGCACGTATGCAAATAAACAAGAGAGAGAGAGAGAGAGAGAGATACATCGAAATAAACAACAACAGAGATACACACGTCGAATCACAGGACATAATAACAGGTTTGTTTTCGAAGAAGCCAGGAGACGTAATCCTGGCTTGAAAGGGCTTCTGTAAATGGCAGTAAAGCGTGGAATCGATTCACAACCGAATTAATAGCGGGTCCACGATCGTGAGATGTAGAGAGAGAGAGAGATAGAGAGATTGGCGTTCCACTCTGCCGGGTGTTTCTCATCCCAACAAGTTTCTCGATAGCCCAAAGTTCAAGGATGGCTGCCCACCTCGATATCTCGATATCGATAAACTTATGATACCATCAATGTTCGCCCATTGCTTATGACCACAGATGTAATTATCGTATGTACAAATAAATCGAATTGGTGTTTCTGAAGGATCTTGGTGTGAATTTTACAAAGTATTTATTTTTCGAATTCGAATCTCGAAACGAGGAGGTATTCTTCTCTTCTCGGACAATTTTTTTCCAAAGTGCATCTTCGAATTATCCTTCTTTTTTTGTATAATTCTCGTGGAGAGGAATTATTTCTTGACACGGGTGATTCGAATAGAATCTCGGCCACCAGAGGTCGAGAGATCGTTTATTCCCGGAACGGAAATATTAAATAAACACGAGGAAATAACGTCCAATTTTATTATTATATCGATTATATCGAGGAAACTGTATGACAGACTTCCGAACGAATAATAACGAGAGTTAATGAATGAATCGATTGAAACAAGAAATATATAATTTAGGGTGTCCCATAAATTTCTTTCACTAGGAATAAAGGCACTTCGAGCATTATTTTGTAAATAAACAATTTTGGGAAAAAGGAATGATGAAGCTTCCTGAGAAATGAAAGAATATGTGATAAATGAAGCAGAATGATTCATCAAATTAACCTTGAACAGTAAATATCATTTATTCATTTCGTATCAAAAAAAGAAAGAAACTTATTGAACCCTTTAATAGAAAGAGAAAGAGAGAGTAGAACAGATAGAAGCTGAAGGAAGTTAGAAGGAGGATTCATAAGAAAATAGGCATAAAAAATAGATTAGAAGGGAACTATGATTAACAATCTTTCAAATGTAGAATCCGTTCATATGTAGTTAATGGCCACATGGCGCTAGTAGTCATTCAGTTGAGACTTATAAACTTGCACAACCTGTAATTGTTATACTATTTATTTATTTAGAGAGAGAGAGAGAAAGAATAGAGCAGATAGAAGTTGGAAGAAATTGGAAAGAAGATTGATAAGAAGATAGGCATCGATAGGTAAAAAAGGCATAAGAAATAGGTTAGAAGGGAACTATGGTTAATGATCTTTCAAATGTAGAATCTGCTCATATGTAGTTAATGGCCACGTGGCGCTAGTAGTCGTTCAGTTGAGACTTATAAACTTACACTATAATTGTTATACCTATAATTGTCATAGTATTTATTTATTTATTTATTTAGAAAGAGAGAGAGAGAGATAAAATTTTTTAACAAGAAGTTAAAAATGGTTTAATTAATTGGTTAAAAATTTAATGTAAACGAATGCGTTTAACACACACACATACAGTGCATTAAAACTCGATTGAGGAGCTGTTTAATTATGGAGCAACGAACCTTTCGGCTCGTTTGTCGAATAAGGCCATATTCAATGCTGTCTGTAGCTACCTTCGGCAGCTTGCGTTTAATTGGACGTCACGCGGCTTTTATACGCGTCCACGGCTCGCAACTTCCGCGTCGAAAATTTTAACGAGTCGTGCGCGTGGAAAACTCGATTAAACTTCTTTTCTTTTCTTTCTTTCTTTCTTTTTAAACTGATGATCTTTCTCTTCGTAAATTTTTCCTCTTGTCGTTATCGTAGAACATGAATCTCAAATTTTCGAGATCTTTGTCTCGTTTTTACATCGTACTCGTGTATCTAAAAATGTCGATTCTTTATACAAGCTGTTCAATGTTTCTTAAAAATATTCAGAATATTTTTTATAATTTAAGAAATAGCATGGAAAGAAATGCACAGTGGAGTTTTTTGCCTTCCAAAAACTATAAAAATTGTATTTTTTTGTATAATTCATATATTTATTATTAATTCTTTTTTCATGCTATTAGAGTATATATTTACGAGTATAGAATGATTATTAAAAATTTGAGACGAAATTTTGAATTTTTGAGATAGTATAAAATTTATCTAATTAATATAATTACAAGATACAATTAATGATTATAGATATATTGTTTTAAATAATAATAATTTAAAAGTATTATTTTTATAATTTTTTTTTAGTTAATTTTGACGAATATTAATTTTTTATTTATTTGTTACAACTTATTTTGCATATATATGTAACATAAAAGTATAATTTTACAAAATATATCTTTTTAATTTTCATTACAAATTTAGATTATAATTTTTAAAAAAAAATTTCTGTTTTAATTGGTAGACTTATACTTTTATCTGTTATTCTGTACTAATATACTAATATACTTCTTTGTTGAACATATTTTTTATTTATTGCTTTTTCTTTTGGTAATTTACTATTCTCTATTTGCACTGCAAATTCTAAAAAAAAAAATATCAGGTTAGACTTTTTAATTTGTATCTTAGTTAAATTCTTACAATGATAAATATAAAAAAACTTAATATATAATAATTTTAAAATCGATACCATTCGTGTCAATAAAATAATGTAACAATAAAATTGCAACTATCTCTAGTATTAGCTAGTAATAACTAATTATTTTATTTTATTTTATTTTAAAGCTAAGGCTTTGCTCTTCATAATGACACCAAAAAGACCTCTTTTAAAACACCTTTTTAAAATCAAGATTGAAAATGAAAAATCATAAATAACTTATAATTTCAGAAATATCAATAATAACAAAATTGTAGATAATTCTATTTTTTAATAATTTGATGATTGACTTCTTTGAAGCCATGTTAACTGTTGTAATTGACAATTTAAAAATATGAAAAAAAAAATACTTAAACTAACTGTTTCGATTTTAAAGGTACTTTTGAGAGGCACAAATACCCCCACCGTGCAACGTGCCATTTAAACAAATAATTGTAGAGATACACTAATAATAGAACTCTGTCGACCAAACACTGTAATTTACTTTTCCTTCACGATTCCAAAACCCCCTTTTGCCAAAATCGATGAAACCACGAATACCCACGAATTTTCGCTTCGAAAGGTAGTATCCCCCCACCCACACCCTTGTTCACAGATCCCTAGAGGCGTTCTCTGGAAACGCCACTGTATCACATTTGTCCCCCTCCCCTCCAGTTTCTCCAACTTTCAACCACGGCTCTCTTTATCCTTTATCGATGAGAAGGGAGCCGGTGAAAAATTTCCAATCGCCCTTCCAACCTCCTCCGCCCGCTTTATTAATGACCCAACATCTTAACGGGGTCACCGGTCGATCACAATGCTTCCTCCCCCCTTCCCTTTTCCAACCCTTTTCCCCAAAAGGGCGGCCGGTCGGTCCATTCTTCGCGGATCCGCGTCATCCGCGGAGAGGAAAACGGAAGAAGAAGCAGAAGAAGAAGAAGAAAAAAGGAAAAAGAAAAAAGTAAAAAAGAAAGAAACCCGTTGTTCGAGAGAAAGCTCTTGATCCCGCGACTCATTAGGCCACGCGATATCGGGCAGGCATCGATCACATGGTTTAAGAGTCGAGGTCTGAAAGGGTGGCGGTGGAGGCCACACGGCCTCAGATCCGGTTCCCGGCGATAAGCGGCCGCGGTTCCCCACCGCTGAAACTCTAATTAATACCTCGACACTTCTTTCGTGCCTGTGGCTTACGGCCCCTGTCTACCCTCCCCGCTCGGAATTACGCTCAAACTGGCCGTGCCCCCGCGTTGTCCTTCAGGGGGTGTGCCGCCATTTGTTATCCAGGAGAGTCGAAACATCGGGGGCGCAACACCACCTGCTATAATCCTGCTCTCTCTCTCTCTCTCTCTCTCTCTCTCTCTCTCTCTCTCTCTCTCTCTGCCATGCAAGAAAATGATTCTTCGAGCGAGGGAGAGAGAGAGAGATAGGTAGGTTGATTCTAAACGAATCAACAATTTGGGACGATTTAATTTAGATCGATTAGGAAATTAATAAAATAAATTTTTATATAACAATTCTTGTTCTTGTGTGAAGAGAATGCTTAATTTTGTTAATTCTCGATCAATGGAAGATTCGATTGAGATTTAGAATGAATTTGATGAGTTTTTTTTCGATTTTATGCTTAAAAATTCTGAATATGCAAATATTATTATTCTTTAAATATTATATATATATATGGTTTTTAATGATATAATATATCAGCAAATATATATTTCTATTTCGTTTTTTCTGGAATATTTATATTTTGTTACTTCTAGATGTTGTATACCTATTTTTACGAAAATCCGTCAATTTGACGGGTTAATTTATATAGATAATTTATGTGAATAAGAAAAAACAACACCAAGTAAGTGATGACTGTTTAGGAATAAGTACAATGATCAAACAAGTTGTTTACAATTGTGATATGATAACGAATAATCCCTTCAATTTTTGTAAGCGAATCTATTTTATTATTTTATAAAACAAAGACGTGAGAAACAATTTCAATAGTGCATTTTGTAAGAAAAAAAAAAATAAGTGCTATTTGGTAGCTTAGCAAAAATTTATTTTAGTAAGTGAAGATTTATATATTTCTTTTACATTTATATTCTGCCTATTCAGCTAAGAGTATTATGGGCAAGTGTTCAAAAGATATGGAATCGATAAGAAAGAATAATAAGAGGAATAAAAAAAATAACCAGCATAAATGAAGACCAATCTGGATCGGATTCTGATATAAACGAATTGTGCGAAAGCGAGGAAAAATTTGATATAATATAAACGAAATTGAAGATTCTGACAGGGAATGAAAATTATCACAATACATAAAAAAAAAAGAATGCGTATTATTTCAGATACTGAAAGCAAAAGTGAAATAAAAGATGCTGATAACGAAGAAAATACCGTGAAAGTAGAATCTCCTTTACATGTTTTATAATTTTTTCTAGATTTGGCAGCCATCAATGCCTGGATTATTATATAAATAAAACTCGAAAAAATTTTCAATTAGCTGAAGAATTGGGCAGTGACCATCACGACGAACAAAATACTAGCTTCAGTGTCTGAAGTCCAACTATATTTGCATTAAATCTAACAAATATATATGCAAAAAGTATACATCCAAGATTTATATATGAAAAATGCATTGAAGACAACGGTAAATAAAAATCTATAGACTTTAAATAAATAATTTACAAAAAATCGCATTTTAATGTACCCGTCAAAAAGACGAATAAAAAAAAAAAAAAAAAAAAAAGAATATAATCAGTGTCCATAAATCTAGCGTTAAGGATTTGCGAAACGAATCGATAAACTCGTTCAAAGCGATGGATGGACACCTTTCGAAAAGAAATTTTAAAAGCGCCCATTCTCCATTCTCCTTTTCTCTCTCTCAAAAAAAAGAAAAAAAAAAAGAAAAAAGTAAGTATCCTTACCATACGACATCACGAGAGAAAGGGAAACGATTTATCTCTTCCGAACGAAACGTAAACGAACCAGTCTTGAATCCTCTCGAATTCGTCACGAGTCGACCCTTTCCTTATCCTCTCCTTTTCATCCACCTCCAAGAGAAGGCATCCAATCTACTGTCCGCGCGGTATTATGCGCTTTGCCGCATTCGTCGCGACGCTCTCGTGTATGGCCATGCCTTCCTCCTCCTCCTCCTCCCCCCCCTCTTTCTCCGTAAACGGGGC
>NW_006263491.1:196552-205678 GCF_000469605.1 Apis dorsata
GAGGAAGAGGAGGGAAGGGGTGGGGGTTATCGTGGGAGCTGATGGATGTTGGGGATCCCCTGTCGTTTAATCAGCGTTGTTCCGCGGGATTTTTCTAGAGGAGGTAGAAGAGGAAGGGACACGCATTTCGAGCGAGATTTTTAGAGATTTTTGACTCGGATGATTCGAATGATTTTAAAGGAGGAACTAATCAAGGATTGTTCAAAAATAAAAATAAAGTTGAAAATCGAAAATTTTCAGGAAAAGTGATTTATAAATCGAAGAGATTTAAATTTATAGATATATATATATATAGATAATATTTTGAAACGTGTGTAATAAAAATTGAATTTTCAAGTTTATTTTCTATGGCTCGAGGAGAAAATCTTTCGTCTAAAATAATTGATAGAAATTTATATTGCTAGAAATATTAGATTTTAATTTAAATTTTATATTATTTATATATCTATTAATGTCATTTTTAGTAAAAGTTCCAATTTATATATTTCATGGATGATTATTAAAAGCTCATGTAGAAGCACCTTATTATGGATCAATAATTTTAGCATCAATTATATTAAAATTAGGAGGTTATGGAATATTATGATTAATAATAATTATAAAAATTGAATTCATTTATTTTAGAAAAAATTTAATTATAGTAAATTTATTTGGAGTTTTAGTATTAAGATTAATATTGTTTAATGCAATATGATATAAAATCAATTATTACAATTTCATCAATTCATATAGGATTAATAATTATAAGAATATTAACTTTTTTAAAATTAAGATTAATTGGAAGATATTTAATAATAATTTCTCATGGATCAAGATCTTCAGGATTATTTCTTTTAATAAATATAATTTATAAGAATACTAATAGACGATTTATATTTATTATTAAAAAATTTTTCAATATGTATTATCGTTAATAATTGCGAAAATTGTTACGATATATACAGGGTGTCTCAGAAATAAACCATCAAATTTTGCTGGAAACTAAATTAAGAAAAAGAAAAGATATAAGGAAGTGCAGGATTAAATTAAATTAAAAAAGAAAAAAATAATAAAATGATAATCGACCGTGTCTTCGAGCGTTCATTCCCCCTTGATAAACTTCATAGTTACGTCACGGGGGAGGTGAACACGTTTCATGAACGACCGAGGGATGGAAATATCGAGCAGGGGGAAGGAAAGGAGTGGTCAAGGCGGAGAGTTGGACAGGTTTGGTCACGCGTTTCCTGGGGCAAGGTGACGAAGTACATTTTACAAAGGTGGTGCCACTCTTCCCTTTCCCCCTCCCCCTCTCGCTTCTTATCTCTTCCACTTTTAGCCACGCGCGTTTTCGTGTTGAAAACAATTTGTTGCGACACAAAATGATCGATAGTCCACTCGAACAAGATAATTTCTATTTTCTTCTAATTGTTAGATTAATTTACAAAAATGGTGTGATATGTAATAATTTGTATTCCGTGATCAAACAATTATTTAATTTTGATGAGTGTTCTTTTGTAAACGGATTAAGAGTATTATAATTAATCGTGGATGAAACGTTCGAAATGTGAAATTGATCGAGTAAAATTTTACACTGTATCTTACAATATTTTTTTGCAATATTGTAGAATAGGAGATTAATATTAATATTTATCTTCTCTAATAAATAAATTTCTTTTTTTTTCCAATTAATTTTCTTCCATCTTATTAATAATTAATTACCAAAAAAAAAAATTATATAAACAATCAATGAAGACTTCTACAACAAAATATTTCGATTATATCTGTACTTTCATTCTACTCGCTCGTTTATCACCGCTAGGAAATAAATCTTCGATAAGAATATCCAATACTTGAAGTACACCGAGGGTGACACTCGAGTCGGAGAAGGAAACCTTTCCACGACGAAGGGTAGAAAAATTGTGAGCCTCGAAGGAAATACGAGTTTAATTGCTTGGAATAATATTTTCGATAACTAATTTGTTGGGATGGAAAAATAGAGAGAGAGAGAGAGAGAGAGAGGTGAGTCGAGAAGGGAGGGGAGGAAAGATGGCGACAAGATTTCCATGAAAGGTCGGTCAAAGTTCCACGAACCCCCTCCCCTCCACCCCTTTGATCCTTTTCTCCCATCGCTGGTACGTTTGTCTCGAAGCCATCTTTTCTTACAATTTTTTTCTCCTCTCTCTCTCTCTCTCTCTCGCCCTTTGTCAAGCAGAAAATTTTCGCTCGAATGAACGATCAATGAACGATACACCGTGTCCCGCCAACTTTTTTTTTTTTTATAAATAATTTGTAAGCTATTGAGAAAGAATAAACAACAAGGTGGTGAATGGGAGGGAGGAGGGGAGAATCCGATTTTGTTTTCGAAGAATGAATTGGTTTTTGCGACACGAAAAATCGCAAAAGATTGAATTATTTTATTACGAGAATTGGGTAAAATGTTTCTTGAGTTTCTTATTTTTATTATCGATAAAATTAATATCGGAAAATTCTCCTTCTCCGAGAATTCCATGAAATCCATAACTCTTGTTCATCAAATAAAATGGAATAAGTAGTAGAGTGAAAATTTATTGTTTATTATTTTATTCCTGATAATTGCATTACTATATATATATAAATTGATAATAAATGGATTTGAGAAATGGAATTAAGAAAATTCAATATAGATACAAATAATGAATTTCATTGTATCTAAAATATAAATAAAATTTAAGAATACGTCTTTATACGTTAATTTTGATAAATAAAATAATAATAATATTAAGTACTAATTAACTAAGTATTATATAATTAAGTTTTAATTCATCATTTAAAGTCGCAACGGATTGATTAAGACAAGATAAAAGGGTTAATGAAACGTAATTAATCTTTCTTACTCTCTTTGTTTCAGGTAAGTCTTCATTTCCGTGTTCGAATTAACCACACTGGAAACGTGAGTAATATTTCAATAAGAAGCATTCATGATAAGTAGTATAGCGGATCGATTGGTCAGGCGTAAGCGTTCAATTCACTTAACTACTTCCTCGATCTCATTACATTACATTGCATCCATCGAAGATTAAAATTTTTTTAGTGTATGCTGAAAATATGCTAAAACATGCTATCTCTTTCTCGTTCCTTCACAAAAAAGGAAAAAAAGAACTTTTGAAAAAAAGAAACTTTTCTATTTCTTTTTTCTCCACAATTAAAATTCTTCTCATTATATCTCATTATATATCTCATCTCATTCTTAACGGAAAGAAACATTTCGATTATATTAATAACTTTACACAATATGAAAAAATAAAATAAAATAGAATGAACAAATTTAATCTAGCAAAGTTAATCATTGTAATATTATAATATCGAGCCTTTTGTACAATAAATAGAAACAAATAATAACGAGAAAACAAAAGAGCACTATAGCGTAGGGGCTATAGTACCAGCTTTCGAATCTGAGAGTCGCAAGTTCGAATCCTGAATTATTGTTTCCTCGTTTTTTCCTCGTTTTCTTACAATATGCATAGTTATCATTAATGAATACGAAAAAATTTCATGAAAATTAATAAAAAATATTTATCGTAAAAACCAAGGATGGTGTTTTATATAAATATAATATTAATATCCATATGTTGACACAAGCTCTTTATCAAATATATATTAATTTTCCGATTCTTCCATAAAAGCTGACCACTTTCGCCTAAGAGTGTACACAGAGAAAATGTTTCACCCTCTCTCTCGGGTTTTACCCCGTCAATTCGTGTTCCTTCGTTGCAGCCAAGCTCGGTTTCCAACCCCTGCCTTCAAACCCCAGGGGTTAGAGTCGGCGGTTAGATGCGGCCGGCCGATTAAGACGTCGATAAATAATATTAATTGTCGGCCAACTCCTGTGCCAAAAGCACCCTCCACGGCCACCCTTCTCCCACGTCTCCAACCTCGTTCGAAGGGGGTGGGATGCGTTGCGTTTAATCAATACCCACGTAATGCCGCTGCGGATGGATGATGGCGATGCAGGAGTGTTGGAAAGACGGTGTTGATGGAAGTGGAAAGGCGCGCTCTGCTGTGTGCGATGTGGTGTGGTTGGTTGGTGTAGTTGGTGTGGTGGTAGGTTTGGTACCGATGCTGTTGCCGTAAGTTTATTACGTGAGCCTTTCCTCCACGCAGCCTCTCTCCGAGTTGTGTAATTAAAATTAATAATTCCGCGGCCTCGATGCAGCAAGCAGCCTTGTCAGATGACTCTATTTGCCTCGCCGCCTCTCGAATACGCCTCTCTCTCCCGTCTTTCTCCTCGCCTTCTTCATAATACCGCGCCGATAGGTATCCGGAAGTAGGTAGGTTCCTCGAACACTTGTCGCAATGATGAGGAGAGGAGTATTCGTGCCTCCACGCCCCCGAAGGCTGTTTGATCCAGCAACATATTGCGTTCTACTTTGTAGAAAACTAGAGATCTTGATGGTACAAGAGATAAAAAATTCCACTTGTATAGGTTTTCTTTATTAACGTCTGACGCGTTTCCAGTAGATTTGGGGTGGATTTTTGATAAAGGGATTTCAGAATTTGATTTCTTAAATGAGTATTCAACATGAAAATTAAAGATAAGTTTTTTTTTTTTCAAGACTATCTTTGCTTCGTTTGCAATTGGAAAATGAAAGATTAAAGGAAAACTGATATATTTTTATATATTTTCTTAATTTTTGAACTTGAATGACAAATTTGCAAAATAAGTTGAAATAAATACATACGTCAGACATCATATTTGAGATTATATGAAACCTAATCAAAAAAAAACTGATCGATTTGGCATAAATTAGACAAAAATTTATATAGGAAACTTTATAAGTGTTAAACGAATTAAAAATCAACAAAATGATGACTTAGACTTCTTCTAATTTCACGTAATCTATACCATATCTGATTAAAAAAAAAAAAAAGATTCTTAAAATTCAAAAAAATGTTCAATTCTATTTTTGTCACTTTAAATCGGCATCCTCAGGATACCTATTCGCGTTTTTCGAATTGAAGGATCACCGGCGAGATGGCATGGGCACTTGAGACGAGCACTCGACCCACGCAGTCGCTCGGTACGAGCGTTCACGCACTCGAAACCACTCGCGCGAACGCTCTCATTTTTCAACCGCCGCCAGCCAGCGCGACAATGAGCGCTCTAATGCAGTAACGATTACTCCTGGGGCTCGGTTTTTAAGATGTGCGTGTCGACGCTGTCAACCGAGGAGCGCTCGAAACAACGCGGCCTCTGTAAATTCTTTCACTCACTTGCTAGGAATTCGATAAATAATCCACTGCTTTTTAAAATAATTTCACCAATTCGAAGTATAATTGCAAATGAAATTTACGTAGAGCTCTTGCGAAGAGACTTAAATAATTCTCTTTAAAATAATTTATTTATTATTACAGTGTCTCTATAAATGGCAGCCACTAAAAATGAATATGGTGTAATGATTCTTAATCGATAAAAGAGTTTCATGATTTTCTTGGGTAATTGAAAGTTTTTAGAAATTTTTATCATTCTCGCGAAGAGATTTAATAATAATCTATTTAAAAGTTAAAATAATCTGTTTATTATCGCAGTATCTCTATAAATGGCAGCCACTGTTAAAAATGGAAATGGAATATTCTTGAACGATAAAGAAATCGAGTTTTACGATTTTCCTTTGATTTTGATTTAACTCAAAGAGAATGTAATATTTTTTATGAAAAAAAAATCAAAATTCAATAGGAGAGGAATTCTCTAACGTAATTTAAATTGATCGATTTCAAAGGCAGAGATATAGAATCACATCGATTCGTGGACAGAATATAGAAACTTCTGAACTTCGACAAGTAATTTACCTTTTAAATCAATTTTGAAAACTCATGTACACTCGCCTTGACAGCAAAGCAAAGGGAAACGAAATTAGCGAAATTAGAGGCTTAAAACTTTAGGCCTATACTATATTGTCCTATGTTACACGCTCGAACTTCCTCGAACATTGTCCATTACTTTACATTACTGCTCTCAGGCAACTGTTGAACGATACTTTCAACTTTTAAGACGTTCCTTATTTTGGAATTAAGAAACGATTTCCTTCATCATATGTACCCCACATTCAGATATTACTATTACAATTGATCCTTAGCTATAATTGTACGAGACGTAGCCATACCTTGGGGAATATGGAGATTGTTAAATAATCAATGCGGAAAAGGTTATAAGTGGAATAGGGAAGGGGAAAGAGATTGAGATTGTACAAGTCCTGATTTCGTATCCGAGCTTCACTGGTGAGGGGGACAGGCTGTCGTAGCGAGGTTATCTACTTATGAATTTTCCATCGACTTTTTCTCTGTCCTTAACGTTATAGTTAGGCATAGATGGGCTCGAGAATAGAATACGATCCTCTGGAACCTGTCTGGAACCTATCAAGGTCAATACCCTTCTCAATGTATAGCGTCCCGCGTCGTGGAAATCGTATACGGCCGAGGAATTATTGAGTATTACTACTAAAAGCGGACATGCTTTTATGTCTGTTGAACTTGATCCAGCCGTACGTTTCGATCATTTTCCTCTTTATTTGCCGATGAATAGTTAACCGAAACGGAACGTCTGCTCAGAAAAAAAAAGAAAAAAAGAAAGAAATGTTGAATATAAAATTTATTTTCTGAATGATGGCGTGAGCAGAAATTATTCTATTTTCTATTTCTGCGAACGAGTTTCTCTTAAATTAAAAGTCTCGAAGAAATTTATTTGACATCGATGGGGAGTAAAAATTGTAGCAGAATATTTTCCACAAAAATATAAAGATCCAAGAAATTATTCGTACAATTCGAAAATGGTACGTAGAAACGATATAACCTGGACTAGTTCCCCACTTTTCCTCTATAAATGAAACCGTGTAGAAATATCTTATGCAACGTGTAATTTTCATTTAAATATCCGAGGAACACCGCAATGTGCCATCGACGATTGCATCGATCGTGGAATTATGCAAATTATGGAACAAAATTTATTAGTTTAAAAAAAAAAGTATTAAAAGTTTCGAAAATACATCAACATTGTTAGAATTTTATTTGGATTTTATATTTAAATTGGAATTGGTTCTCCATTTTTCCCCAACACTTCTATAATTCTCTTACTTGAAATTTCCTCATCTTAATGTATTTCATTTTTTTTCGAATAATTTAATGCTATAAGTTTCACAAGTTTTTTTTTTTTTTTTAAATTTAAAATTAAAACAGTCTGCTGTACTTCTTAATCCTAAGAAGAATGGCACGAAGATAATGATAAAAGTTCAAGTTCTCTTTTTTTTCTTCTTTGCGTGATTAGCAATGCTAAACAGAATATTGTGACTAAGAAACGACTATATTATAGTCGCTACTATATCCTCCGAGTCATTTTCACTGCTAAAATGCAAATATTAACTTTCAGAAATTCCAAAATACCCATATAAATTTGACTGACTACGTGTTAAAAGTCAATCATGCTAATACACGCTAGAAAAAGACGAGCCACTTTTTATCTCTCTCTTGAAACGTCGTAAACTCATCTTGTACTTTTAAGTCGTTTTCCAAGACGTTTTTTCGTGCAAAAAAAAAATCCGATACGTTTGATCCCCGTGCATTTGAAAAATATCGTTTTTTTTTTTTTTTTTTTGACAAAAATTCCCACGATCTCGTGTCAGAATAATTTTCATGCTCGATGAGTCGCAATTTCGTGCACGCGTGATATAGATATAATTCCGCTTATACTTCGTTAATGCGATGCAAATTTATAAGCAAATTTCAGCATAACCGCGCACACGGGCGCGCAACAGTTTGTACGCTGGTCCTTTATTATGCACGGTTACGGTTTAACGGTGTTTAAGCTCAGCCGTAATCAATTTTATTGGGGCTCTCGACCGGAAACCCCTCTCCTTTCCTCCCTACGCGATAAATCTATCGGATCGGATTTTTCGGCGCAGCTGCGTCCCCCATTCTAACAAGTTCGCCCTAACTTTGGTAAGTGACCAAGAGTTGCCGAGAAACTGTGGAAATAATCGTATTGGCGAAACTTGTTGTAATTATCGAAATCGGTGTCTTTTAAATTTACGAGAGTGACAAGTAGTTTTTCCAATGAGAGGATTTAACGAGCACGTGTGTCACCTCGTCGGCCGCCATGAAAGGGAGAGACGAGAGCGACCTCTGGACTCTTAATTTTTCGATGATTTATCGATAGATCGGTCGGTAACTGATCGGTCGGTATACGATAGATTACGATCGTTACGTACGTGTCACATTTTGTATCTTTGTATCTTTCTTGATATATTTGAATCAAATGTATAAACCCGTACCAACGTATTAATCATTTTGTACAGTTTCGTTAAAAATCAATCAACCATTTCCACGATATGGCTCGAAAACCTTTGAAATTTTCTTGTATCCGCGATGTATAAAAATAAACGAAAATAAGCGATTAAGAAAAACAACAATTTCAATTTCCATCCAAGTTTAAGCGTCGTCCCGCCAAGGCAATTGGCTAAAGTGTACCGTTACGATACTAATCCAGTTTGGCCCGTTTCAGAGGGCACCGGGGCTGAAAGAATCAATTTCCACGGGAGCGGAGCTAAAGCAGCAGAGTTAAGAGTTCCAGTTTTCTCTTAATGCAATTACCATAACGCCGTTGTCGATATTCCTTGTCGAAGGAATCACGGATCCTTTGCCTACCCGGTCCAAACAGACATCGAGACGACTTTTAAGCCGTTCAACCTTAAAAACTGACCGGCTCCCCCCCCTCCGTCAAACTGTGTTGGAAGGAAAATTATTCTCGAGAAATTTAACACGATACCATCGATCGATACAGTCGGTGAACGGGCGAACCGCCGCTCGAAACATCGAGGAGGAAGGGGGGAGAGGAAGTTTTTAAAGTGGCCAGCCCACTCTCTCCCTCCTCCCCTCCCCTTCCCCTCCTGATTGGGGACCGTTCGATCGTAATTGACGAGGGAAAAACTTATCGATACTTTCGATATCGGCCCTTCGATACTTTTCCATCGTCGAAACGATTGCCTTAATTGCCTTGGCTCGCCGCTTTATTCGCTCGCAATTAATCGTGGCCGATTGATCGATAGGCGGTGGCTTTGTCCTTTGTCCAAAATTCTTTCTTTCTTTTCTTCCTTTTCTTTTTTTTTTTTTTTTTTTTTT